>NW_009927702.1:50181-56807 GCF_000696875.1 Nestor notabilis | reverse complement strand
GGAATGGTGGGCCCAGTCTGGCATTTGTGCAAGTTTTAGAGTCATCGGTCTCTTGAGACAGTTCTTGCTTGCTTGGTCTCAGCCACATGCTGTTCAATTCTGTGACATCTAAGTAGGACAGAACTGCCCTGTTCTTGCCAGAAGCCAGATTCTTCTCCAGTACATTTTGCATTTCCTCTCATCCCACTCTGCAGACAGACAATATTCCCCATGTTGCTTTGCATTCAGACTGAGTTTACCAGAATACTCTGTTTCTCTAAGAATGCTCAGGTTCCTCTTCTCTTTGTATGTGAGCACCGAACATACCTGTAGTCCTTGGCATGTTGTTGGCACCAGGTGACCTTATTTGCACCCTTACTTGCTTGAATAGGGGATCTATGTGCCAGGGCTTAGAAAGGGGTGATTTGCAGGCTAGTAAGGGGTAACCCTGTGATTAGAAATTCCATGATCTGACAGAATGCACGTTTGACCTGCTAGTGTAAAAGAGATTGTTATTCTATTATGTAAACATTTTAAAGTCCAGGTTTGATAAGGATCAGTGGCAGAAACAGGTGGTACATTGCTACCTGTCTGTAAAAGTACTTGCTAATGTGGACTGCAGCATTTGGTTTGCAACATTACAATAGTGGCTTTGATTAACAATGCTTTATTAGTTATAAACATAGAATTACTGAATAAATCCTACTTACTCTGTTGAATGGCTCTCCATGCCTACGTAAAACTATTTCAGTAATTAGAAAGCTACTGTAATATTTATATTGTAGACTTTGAGCTGTTAGCTCTCTGTCAGCTTTCCTGAATTCCTACATAGGATTTCTACTTGATCCCATCCTTGACACGAAAGGGAAATGGTTTCAGCTTGCATTTTGTGATGAGAAAGGGCAGGTGTGGTAAGACAGGGTTTCCTAAAGAAAAGTGGAAGGGCTGGGGAAAAGAGTATGTGTCTCCTTCTGATGTGCCTAGGGACCCAAACCGTCCTCTTCCCAGCCAGGATCAGAGAAGACTGGAGCAGCCCTGTCCCTGCTGAAAAGGTCCCAATTCCCTCTCTGAAGGAGTTATCACATTGCTTTGTGGGCTTGTGTTTAAAGAGAAGAATAGAAGAGTATGCATGAGGAATGTTGGCATAAGGCATCTTGTGAAGAACTCACCTCTGTCTTTCTCTAAAAGGCGCACGCTTGTAATGCATGATTTTTTTTCTCCCCTTTCTATATTAAACACAAAGCAGTGGGGGTCAGTTGTTTTATCTACTACTGAAATGCAGCCATCAGTGCAGAAAAACATGAGAACAGTTTGAAAGGAAGCATGGAACACTATATTCAACTGAAACTAATTACCTGATTAGGTTTTGGCCTGGCTGTGTCGGTTGACATCCAGTGGTCTTGGCGACAATACCTGCGAGCAAAGCCAAGTCTAGTCTTGCTACATTTAAAGACTCTGGACAAAACTTCTGGACTTGTGTGCTGAATGCTAAGCAGTGTGAAAATAGGCCACTGATTTAAAGTACCCATGGCTACAGTGGGTGTCAGTGGGCAGATGAATGACCTTATTTGGGATTTAGAAATACTGGCTTCCATTTAAAGCTGTTTCTGGTAAAATTTAACTGTGCATCACAACACCCTCTATTCATGGCTATAGGATTAGCGCTTTCCTTCGGCCTTCAAGCTTCTCCCCTTGCAAATTTAGTCAGTCTGACACTGTGATCTCATAAACTTAGACAATCACCTAAATGTATGATGTTATCTCACCTTGTCTGCTACAGTAGTTCCTTCTCTTTGTCTCCACAAGGGTTAAATGCTTTTGGTCTGCTTTGTTAGGTGAGAATTATTTGTTACTGCTGTTGTCCTTTTTGGGAAATAAATAGCATGTTTTCATGTAAGAGTATTTATGCAGCATTTCAAGTGTCTATAATGTTAGACATGTCTGTATTTACCAGTGTGATGGTATTTTTTTTTGTCTTGGCATCTCTTTAAAGGGAAAAAACCAAATCATTACTTGGTAGGATTTGAAGCTTTCCTGGGAAGAGAGGGTGAGTCTTTCATCTGTATGCTATTATACAAATGAAGTCCATTAAAAACAAAGGTGAACAGAGCACTTTTTAAAAAAAGATTTGAAGTGTTCTTGCCTTCAAATGGGAAGTTTCTGGGCTGCACCCACTTCTGGCACCCTAGAGACCCCCTGTTTTCCCTTCCCAGGGAGAATGGTGTGAAATGAACTGTCAAATAAGTTGCGGCGGTTCACTGGTGAGCATTGACTTCATGAGGAAATTTAGTACATTTACTCCGATATCCTAGAAGCGCATCGAAACACATTACTGAAATGAATTGGACAAATAGTTGATGGAAATCCAAGGGCTTGGTAAGAGATGCTCCCCAGAACAAGAAATCCTAATAGACAACCATAGGAAAAAATATTTTTGCCAACTGGCTGACTATTTTAACTTAGCAACTGGCTTATGCTTTACCCTATTCCTTAACATCTAAAATAAATATTGAATTCTCTCCTGTTTACAAACCTTCTTAAACCGTTTGCCTAAGGGGCGTTGCAGTAGTGAAGTCCTCAAAGTTGTGCTTAAGCATTTCCTCTTACTTCGAGAATAAATCCATCAAGTTTTTAGCCTCCCACAAAGCCAACAAAGGCAAGCCTGTAAAAGTGCCATAAAAGTCCCAAGAAACTTCAGAAACAATTTAAAACAGCAAAAATAATAGGCTTTTGGACACCTCTCTCTACTTCTGTGTGGAACGAGGCTGAGCAGGGACTCAAGGGCTGAAGAGGGAGATGGGAATTCACCTTGTGTAACCTGGTATTCCCTTCCCCTTTCCCCTGCTGTCCCCAAATCAGCTGTCACAGTATTGGCAGGAATCTCCTAAGCCTTCACTAGCCAGGAGTTTGCCCAGCTGTTTGGCCTAGGATTTCACAGAGTAGGAGGGAACCTTTCTGGCTGAAGCCTCTGTAAAATCACTGCTTCAGTGATCAAAGCAGCAGTGTCCCTATGGGGGGAAAGCAAGTAGTTGGAGAGCTTGGCGCGGGGGGGGAGGGGAGGGAGAGGAGGGGGAGCGATTTCCACAGGCCCTGGCATCTTCATGATAAATAATCACACTAGAATAGAGCTAATCTCCCAGGAAAAGTGGTGGGATTACAAAGGCAGTAAAATCTCCACTTCTTCTAAAAGCGTGCATAAAGTTCAGCTCCATTGCAGCTCTGTGGTTTGAAAACGTATCTCCCCTAACAGCTACTTGTCTTGCCGTTGCAGGATGATTTGGAAATTTGCCTTATCCGTTTTACTGATGGCAGCACTGGTTCGAGTAACAGACACCAGGAAAAACCGTCCTGCAGGCGCCATTCCCTCCCCTTACAAAGACAGCAGCAGCAACCACTCGGAGCGGAGGCAGCAGCTGAACAAGGAGGTACTGGCCTCCAGCCAGGAGGCCCTCGTGGTCACCGAAAGGAAGTACCTCAAGAGCGACTGGTGCAAGACGCAGCCCCTGCGGCAGACTGTCAGTGAGGAGGGCTGCATAAGCCGCACCATCATCAACCGCTTTTGCTATGGGCAGTGCAACTCCTTCTACATACCACGGCATGTGAAAAAGGAGGAGGAGTCCTTCCAGTCCTGTGCTTTCTGCAAACCACACAAGGTCACCTCTTCAACTGTGCAGCTGGAGTGCCCGGAGCTGGACCCACCTTTCCGACTCAAGAAAATTCAGAAGGTCAAGCAGTGCCGGTGCATGTCTGTGAATCTTAACAACTCAGGCAAACTGTGAGAGCAGGCATGTAGCTACTGCTTGGTCTTGCCCCCATCAGATTTATTGCTGCCTCTCCTCCTCCACTGAGCAGACTGTCCATTTTGTTGGTTTGTTTCTTCTTTTCCTTATTTTTTTTTTCTTTTTGTGTTTTGTTTTCTTTCAGGTGGCATCTCTCCAGCAAGGAAAGGCTCCTTGTTGCTTGCCTGCTGGAATAATGCTTTTTAATGGGCTCTGTTAGGCACTTCACCATAAAGTTTCATTGTATTTCCGATATAATCTGGCAATTGGATCTTCTGGAGTGGAGCAGGCTCCCAGAAGTTGGGATTGATCCTCTAAGCGACCAATTGGCTGCATCCAGCATTAAATGTTTCCACTGTGTGGAGTAAAGCCCTCTGCCCTACACTCCAGTCCTCTCCAAAAGACAAGAGCACTTTTCCCATGCTTTGGTCTGGAGCTTGTTGCTCTCACTTGGAAACACTGAAGTGCTGCCCAGGACTGAGGGATGCAGATGAGGGAGCGCAACATGCGAAAAGCAAGTGAGACTCTTCAATGAGGCTCATCTCCTTAAGACAACTCTAATTGTGCAATGACAAACGTTTCCAGCTTGTTGTCTGAATGGCAGATAAGAAGCAAGGGGAAGAAGGCAAGGAGCTGGGTCAGCCACTGTGAACACAGAGCAGACCGAGGGTGGGTTCTGATGCTGTTGTGGTTAGAGTATATTGAACACGTGGTCTCTGCAACAGTGTTTATTTTGTAACCTAGCTATAGTAAACAGCTGTTTAAAGTATTAAAGACCTAGCCATGTATGTTTTTCTTGTGGCATAATATGCCAGAGATTAAAATATGTTGACTAAGAGACTAAGATGCTAGGTCAGCTGCCTGGCTTAAAATGGACATGGTTTAACTAGGCTTTCAGTAGGTTTTTGTGTGCTAGGTATATGCGTGTCCCTTACTCCAAAAAGGACAACATCCATTTATGACCTTAATTTATGCCTGTTCAGACCGAGGAAGGTGGGAGGGTAGCAGGAGAGGAGCTGAGAACACTTAAAGGAATGAATGTTTCCCTTAAGGTGTAAAAGCACTGTTGCACAAAGGACAAAATTTGGTCATTGCTGGATTGAATACAAAAGCTGCATCTGTGTCATCAGGTTTTGGGAGTGGTGTCTCTCCCATGGTTGGAAATCATGTTAATGTGCTAGTGTTAAAGGACAAATCCATCAGTCAGTGCTGCTGGAATGGGCCACAGCTGTAGGAGCAGGGAGAGAGTAAAAGTTGTGATTGCTACAGTACTGGTGGTCCACTCAGTTTTTGAGTCCTACACAATCAGTGTTGGTGAACACTCGAAGTTCATTTTAAATCATACTATGTTGTTATTCAGTTGATGGAGTTTAGCATGTCCTGTTTATCCCATTTGTTACAGTTCTGATCTGTATTAGTCCCAGCTGCATTAAAATCCTATGCCTGAAAACAAACCAGCCGCTTCTCCCAAACCAAAGCCTGTGCGTGCTCAATTGTCTGAAGCTTACAAATTAAAAATGACATGCTGACTCCCTGATGCATGTCTCACAGCTCAGCATCTGCAGCTAGTGAAACCAGCTTGCTGTGGGAGCCCTTTCCCTCCAGCCTCTTCACATGTAGCTGCTTGAAGGGGTTAATGTGTTTAGCGCTGTCACCAGCTAAGGGCTCAGTGCCACAGGTCTCTATTATGTGAGACAGGCTGCTCTAAGAGGCTTTCAGGACTGAGCTCCACCAGAGCTCACCAAGCGGTTTAGGGGGATTGGTATGGGCAGGATGAGGTTGGGCAGGTCTGTCAGTGCTATTACATGAACAGCCATGGCTTTTCTGCTGTGATCTTTCAGCGTGTGAGAAGTGCACAGGGAGACTCCTCACGCAGGGATTGCCTTAGAGGCTGCTGCTGTTGCACTGCCAGTATTGTACTACCCACCAAATGGGCACCATTCTGTCTAGGCTTAAATGCTGAGGATGGGGGAAGGTGACAATAGCTGAAGTCTACTAAGATTACAGGGATCTCAGTCTCCGCTTGAAAGAGATGAACTGAAAGTCAGGCATTTTCTAGAGAGAAAAGCTCCCTAGTAACTTCAGTTAGGAAAAATGTGCAAGAATCTTTACCTTTAAGCTATGCCCTGCCTGGGTTTTTCACCAGTTTGCAATATGAATATGCTGCAGCTTAAAGCTCCTTCTAGGAGCTGTGTTTATGTAAAAACTGAGTTGAGCTTGTAATGGTTAAAACTGTATTTAATTCTTATTTTATAAGTAAGTGAAAACAAAAAAAAATGAAGAAATGCTTTAAGTATAATGTAATTATTTTATAGGTCTACTGTTAAATTATAGATTAAATAATAAAGCTACTTTAGGGTTATATGTCATTCAGGTCTATGGGCTTTGCTTCAACATCTAGTGTCCAACTGCTCTCTAAGCAGTATATACTCCCGCTTCCTTTTGATCCTACCAGATACAGGTAAATGATGCCTCAGGCTGACAGCTTGAGAATATGCAGCTAGTTCTTTCCTTGTCCTCCAGTCCCCTGAAAAAAGTACCTGCAAGGCAAGAGGGAAAAATAAAATGCACTAATCTTGACTCTGGAGTTGATTCTGCGTGCACAAATTCTGGTTTTTGGTTAACTGACAAGAAGACGACCAAAGGTCCACCACTGACCAAGCTGCTGGCATCATTTGCAGTAAGAGAAACAATTAGTACCCTGACCAAACTGGTTTTGCTTAAAATACAGCAAGAAAGATCCTTAAGTAACAGGCATCAATCAAACTACTCATTGCAGGGTGGGGGGAGGGGAAGTAAAACTTAGGATATAGCTGAGCTTTAATGGTTGCTCTCTTGGCTGAGTGGACTGTGTGCCCCACCAAAGAT
>NW_009927702.1:35205-50158 GCF_000696875.1 Nestor notabilis | reverse complement strand
GGGGGGGGGGGGTGTTCTTTTTTTTTTTTATTTCCAACCCAGGGAAAAGATAGTTGCAAAATAACCTTGAAGGAAGACTTTACTGAGGAGAGGTAGTTTGTTCACACTGCGGAATAAGCCTCCATTTGACCAGAAGAGATGCCTGTCTTGGGTCTTGAAAGAGGCAGGAGGACCTAGATCACAACTAGCATGGGAGGATGGGAGGGTTTTGTCCTTTGTGGCACTGTAACTTATGCCTACAGGAGCCCTTTGCTCTCTTCCCCAACTCTTGACCAAGTCCTCTCACAGGTCAGCAATCCAATGAGTTTGGATACATGGTGGTTTTGTTGGTTTTTTGTTTTGGGAGTTTGGATATTGTGTGTGTTGGGTTTGGTTTGTTTTTTGTTTTGGTTTTTTTTTTTTTTTTTTGTGGCTGTTGGTTTTGAGAATTACTGTTTTGCTGTGCTTTAGCTACCTAAGCAGGATCAGGTGCTCAGAACTTGAAAGTGCCTATGCCAGTCAGCTCAAAGGGAGCTCAGGAAGCCATCTCCAGCACCTCTGTCTCTAAGCCCTTCTCCTGCTTTGCAGGTACATTCATTGCCCAGCACCCACCTGAACCTCTTCTGTTTGTGGCACAACCTAGACTCCAGCTCCAGCTCTCCCAGCTTCTTGTTGCCTGAACTGCTGAACTGTACCATAGGCATAAACTGTAATTCAAAAACCTCCCTCCTTGTGGAAGCAATCTAAGAGCAAGGCAAGTCTCAGGGTAGAGGAGAAAAGCTTTAGGGTCAGATAGATCCAGTATTTCTTAAAGTAAAGCAGAGTGGTGCTGTGGGACAGAGGAAGGAGTGGGACAGTAAAAGTTGAGCTCTATTACCATGGAACTGCCATTTTGGCAGGGCCCCAATTTGGGGTGAGAAATGAAGTTTCTAAGAGCTTAAGTTTGAGCTGCAGATGGGAATAAATGAGAAAACAGCAGTGACTAAACAGGGACCCTTTATCTTCAGACAGACACCATCTTTTTGAGGCAATGGACAGTGGATGCCTTCACATGTAGGTTGGAATGAATATCAGGTACAGCATAGGTACAGATGGTTCTGTCATAAGCAAGCAAATGGCTTGGAAAACCTGTTACGTGACGTGAATCCCACTCAATTGATGTGTGGCAGACCTGAATGGTGTGAGGCATGGTTTTCTTTCTCCTATCTGTTCACGCTACCTTCAGAAAAACTCAGCTCCATCAGTTGTTCTATGCATAGCAGTAACTTAAGTAACTTGGTACAAACTTAGCTTTTGTTATTAACCTGGAGTATGCAACAAAATAATTGCAATGCAGAGACTGGCTATAACTTCTCAGTGAAATTAATAACCACTTCCAACTTTTTCAGCTGATCACTGAAAAACTGGGCAAGAAAAAGGTCTCTGTCTATGGAAGTTGTCACTAATTGTATTCCCACTGCCACTGTTGGTTAATACTTCCAAGTTTTGGAAATGCTTTGGGATGATGAAAGGTGCTACAAAAGCTGCTAACCACTACTGTGTCATGACACATGACAAAGTATGATGCTTCTGAAAAGCTTTAATTTGGAAGCAACCAACATGAATCTTCTTAGCTCTTCATAGAAACCCCAGACTGATATTCTTCATAAGTAGTATCTGCTGTTCAAGGTATGAAAGTCCTTATTTACCTGCTGCATTTGTTTAAGTAATGGTGAGTGATATGTAGTGTTGGTGATTAAAAGGTTCAGAATTTTGTCTGTGAGAACTGTTGTAGGGCTACAGCCAATTCAAAGTGTAGTATGCCTGATGTTGCAATAAATGGGGAGAGGGGACCATTGGGGTGTTCAACCTCTTTAAAACACACCCAGACAAACAAAAGAACATTAGTCCAGAATTCTGTAAGAAAGATGAGTATGCCACTGGAAAAAAGAGCAGTGGTGAACCTTTTATGCTGGGAATCCACTCTGGGAGTGCTGTGGGTCAATGTTAGTGCTGTGAATGGTGGACGACTTTACTCTGTATGGAAGTTAGAAAACAGGCTGGAGAGAAGCTACAAGAAAGCAAGAGAGACACATTCAACCAAATAGGTTGGGTCTTAATAAAATGAAAGAGGAAATATGTGTAGCAGCTTCTGTCTTCAGATTATGATACAGTACCACCAGCTGCAGTCAGCCTTTGACACTGTTCTTCAGAAATAGGGGTTTGCAAAAAACTTTTAGTGTCAATGCTGCAGTGAAAAGGGTAGTATGTCTGTATGTGACAGTCCTACCAGGTTGATGGACAACACTTTAATGATATAAAACATATACGTATATATGTATACACACATATATATATATACACATATATATATATACACACACACACATCCACATATATATAAAATGACATTTTGCCCTAATAGCAATTCCTTGAGACTGTTACGTTAGGCAATGTTAGTAGGAACAAGTTACAAACCTGAGCCAAATGCACTACTGGAAGGCACGCACAAGCCAGAGGAGCAACTGAAACATAGTCTGACTGGGTGAAGGACTCTGAAGCTCCTCGCTACCACCACCTGGGGAAAAGATAATGTATCCAAATAACTGGGAATTACTGTCACTGTGCTTCCAAAAGGCAAGGAAAGAGAAGCCCTCTTTCCACCAGTGACTTCACAAAAGTTTTTCCTTGATCACAAGAGCTTGAATGGGATGTGGTGCTAGCAAACCCTGATAGTAAAGAGAGAAGACAGTTATTTCATTATTATTCCTTTTATTTTCATATAAATAAACATTCTAAAAAAATTGAAATAGAAACACTAAATACAGTATTGCACATAGTGATCTTTGTTAGATGATCTATTATTTCATTTAGTATAGTAATATACATACTGTAGGTACTGAAGGAAACCGGAAGGCTACAAATGAAAACATGCTACTGTATTCTTGCACTTAGGAGCAAAGTTAAGAGGAAAAGACTATTGTTTACATAAATACAAACATGGATTTGAATCAGTGCCATTAAAATAGCTTTATTTTTTAAAGTTTTTTCCATAAGTTACTTGTAACAGCAAATAATCTCTTAGCTTCCCCAAACAGTAATGTTACTCCCATCAAAACAAAATTTTAGAACTCCATTCTTGGTAATTTATATCCCTGCTAGAAATTATTAGAAGTACAGATTTTCACATAGTTTTGTCAGCAACAGGAGACTTGCTTTTCACATAGTGAAAAAAACCCATCTTTTCTAGTGCTTGGTATATGTGAATAATAAGAATTCCTGAGGTCATATTTCACGCTTCCTTTTGCGACACCCTGTAGGGTATATTAGCCTCTGGACAGCTATGAATGACTCTTGATGCGCTAGATTAAACAGGAAATAATGCAACCCAGCAGATTAGAGCTCATTTGCGTTACCCTAGTGTCTTTCAGGCTCCAAGGTTGTGAGCATGTGTCCAATTCAGTTGCATGCACACGCCTCCCCCATCTTTCAGGAAAAGTACGCTTTGAAAGAAAAATATTGGCAATTGGGCTGATTAGATTGGGGCTCTTAAATTAGGACTGGAGGAAGGAATTGTTACCAGTTGAGCATATAAAAAGTGATATAGTAAATTAAGGACTGCAAATAGGAGTTAAGCATGTGGTCTAAAACAGATGCCCTAAGTCATAGATTTCAATCATTAACCTCCTAGTCAGGGACACTGAAAGCCTGGAGGAAAAGTCTGCAATTCTGTTAAATGTGAAATTGATGTCAGTTGGTGGATAGTCTTTTGTTCTGTCACTAGAATCAGCTACTTTTCCATAAATGTCAGTCCCCATGTGCATCTTTTAATGGCTCTCTATAGGAGTTTAAATTACTGTAAAGCTAATTTCAAAAGGGAAGTCATGTACATGTGGCCAAAAGCCTGTCTGTCTTAAGTGATCAGCAGTTAAAACTATACTATATCCTTCTAAAGTTCATGTAAAAGTATTAGTTGCTTTATATATTAACAAACTATAATAGCCAAATCTCTCTCATACTCTCTATCATGCTTCTGTGCTTTTATGTATTTTCCTGTTTTTCACTTAACTCTTTTTTTTTGTTTTTCCCCTAAATGCTGGATTTCTGACCCCCATACCACCTGGCATTCACTATCTGGCAAAAGATGAAATAAAAGTATGCTGTCTTATCGATTTTAAAGATAGTTACAGTAAACATCTTGTTCCACAAATATTTAGTCATGGAGGGCAACCAAACAGGTTGGGAAAGCATTGATTATACTGTATAAACAGCACTTAACGATTCAAAATACAAACTACAAATGCCAACATGAAACGGATACAAACAATTCACTAGGAGTAACATTTATTTCCCTAATCTAAGTGCAGTGCCATGAAGTATTTGTGTTAGACAGATGTTGCCAGTAGGAATGGAAATGTTTTACTGTATCGAGTAGCATTCTCATGAAGTTCAACTTAATGCTTCAGCATGTTCAGAATTGATACAGATGCCACTTTTTATGCATGCTGACTTGGCCTATTTGTAATATACCATACACTTTACAAAATATCATTTTTGAGTGGCAAAGGAGATACAGAGTACAGGGAAGGTGTTTCAAGTCCATACCTAGTCTATTGCTGGGCACTCCATTAAAGTGATTACATTCATGAATGAATGTACAATAACACATCAATTGGTGGAAAAATCTAGAGAACAAAAAGCGAATTTAAAAAGGTCAAGAAAGAAAATGATCAGGATGATGTAGTTTCCTTCCCCCTCACTCCCCACCCACAGGCATGTTGAGTTTTGGTAACCAGGTAACAATGGCTTTTGCTTTTCTTCTCTCAGATTTTCATACTTATCTTTGCTTTCTGAAAAATAAAATAAATTTAAAAGGCAGAAAATTGAGTATACATAAAACCACCTCAGAAAATATGAAAAGCACAGAAAGATATAGGCTAATGTTTAATTATACTTACTGTACAACTGACTTCACAAATAATTTCCTTTGAAGCTGGAAATGAAGTAGACTGCAGCTACATGCTGCTTGTGAAATATGTTTGTTTACTTTCCTTTTCACTCTATCAAATTTTCAGTAACACTAAAAAATCCCAGTTTCAGTGCAAATAAAAATGATACAGGAATTATTAAACCTATAGTTATTTCTTAAAAAAAAACTCCAATCAAGTCTCAGTTTCTTTATATATGGCAAGACGTAGATGAGATGGAAAAATCCAAACCAATGATAGCTTTGTTATTTTAAAAATGACATCTTGATGTGGTTTCAAATAGAATTGATAAAATAAAGTCTATTTTATCATTCCTAACTAAGCTACTTCTCTATTTACATTTCTTGAGGCACTAACCACAGCCAATTGTCCCTAAATACTCAGAATAAGAAACAATAAATGCAGCATTATTTCTTCTTGGGTCAGATTAGAATGCAGTAAATTACCACCTGTTTCACTTCAAGGATGTCTCACAGTAATACAGCTATGACTAGAAAGCACAAAAGAATTAAACAGTGCCTTGGGGGGTTAGACAAGGACATAAACACATGAAACAATTTTCTGTTAGAGTATTTTACAAATCCAATTGATGGCAGTTGCTACTGGTATAATTTAAATATGAGGTGCCAAATTATTTTTTTCACTGGAGGAATATTAATTTTCTTTAAAATCAGCTTCAAAATCAGCTCCTAGCAATACTTAGGCAATAATAGTGGGAAAGTTTCACTGAATGACTAGAATTGCTCCTCTACTATTGTTAAAGTTGTATGTCTGTTTTCAGAACAGTGAGAACACAGTATTATCTTTTTCTAGGATTTCTATTCCACACAAGTACAGATTAGTGGAAGAGAAGTCACTAGTATTTGATATAGGGATCCAACTTGAAAACCATGTACCTATCACAATTCTTTTTACATTTTGTAACTGCAGAAAAGAGAGTGAATACAGACTGAATAAGCTTGGAAGACTGGAGCTTTCTTTCTAAGTCCCTCCCACACTAATACTGGGATGCAGACGGACTGGCGAGGAAGAGAGGAGGGCCCCGGGAGGGGAACAGGGAGGGAGGAGAGGGGGACAATAACATGCTCCTCTTGCTTGTGCTGTATCTATTTTGTGGGGTAGTCATGATAGGCAGCATTCAAGTTTGCTTATCTAAAATCCTATACATACACAAAAAAAAAAAAAAAGGAAAAAACCCCACGGGAAAATGGTACATCATTAGAAACATACGTACCTATGAAATGCAAAGGGAGAAAGGTAGTATGAGTGATGAGAACATAAACATTGCTACAATTTTTACTTACAATTCCAGAGTCATGTTTTGGTCTTATATTGTATAGCGACTTCCCCTTTTTCTGCCTGCAGACTTCCTCTGCTTCTTTAACTCTGAAGAGAGACAGAATTTATAAATATCCTTGTAGAACAAAAATATTTGCAAATACAGTATATAGCTTACAAGTTCCAACCTGAGGACACAAGTGGATAACTTTATTCCTGATACTTTCATTAGCATGCTCCACAAAACAGCGCTTGCACTCTGGCTGTTATTGCCATACCATCAGAGTCTGGCACTTACAAGGACAGTCATAATCAGTGGCAGTCTTCATCCATTTCCTACCTCAGTAATAACTGTTTAAACGTAGTTACCCACAAGCCTATCTTTCCCTTTCACTCAATTTTGTTTGTATTTAAAATGGTAAAACAGCTTAACCTCAATTTCCAGTCTTCACTCTCTAACTTAAAATAAAAATGGAAAATTAACATGGAATATGCAGTTTACAACCAAGGTGGTGCACGCCGCTGCACACATCTCTTTCTTTCCAAAGCTGAGGGTGAGCAGCAAGCCTTACATGGCCACTGGGAATGAATACACTTGGGCTGCTTGGATGTAAAGAGAGGAGCAGGTTCCAAAAGAGCTTCCTGACTTGGCAAATGGTACCAAATTAGGGCCTTGTGAAATGTCAGCAAGTGCCACATTTCTGACAAATGTCCTTTTAGTCATGCAGGTAGAGAGCAAACTGTGAAAGATGGAGAGCTATACTCAAATGGGGAGCCTGCCAGAATTAGTCTGGTATATTCCATGGCACAGTGTAAAATGTTTCTTTACCATCTTTACTCATTTTGTAGATCAACCTTACAAACACACACGGTTATTGAAACATTGATAATACAGATTTAATTATGAATTCTGTGAGCTTCAAAGACTTACATAAAATCTTTTCTATACAATGGCATTAAATTGTGAGAGATGTGTATTTTTATTTTTTTTATGACAGATGAGAATATTATTTATAACTAAGAAAGTAGAAAATAAAAATGGAAGTCCTATATTGGCTTGCTCTTACTAACAATATAGACTTTAGATGGCACTTACTCTGCCTTTTCATCATTATCCAACAGTGGGGAAAAAAAAAAAAACAGTAAAATGATATTGAAGAAATGATATATCCTTGGCTAGTTCCTTGAGGTTCATCTCCAGACCACTTGCATGTCTGCTATTTCACTGAGGCAAAGTGAGAATCTGACTTTGTGTTATTATTATTCTTAAATATTTTTGTGTGTGTGGTAAGGGCCAGATTTTGCAAATAAGACTCCAGCTGGGTCTGCTAAGCATATTAAAAAAACCCCGCCTTTGCATTCATCTCTTCTTTATCCAACTTCACCAGACACACCTCGTTCTTTTCATAAGTTTCAAATTGATACTTTCAAAAATTAATTTAAACATCAGTTCTTTTCAAGCGCTTCCAAAAAGCTGCTCTCTTCATTTGGTGGCCCTATATTTTATTAATGGAGGAAGACCTTCACATGCACAGGTGGGGGAAAAAATGTTTTGAAACCTATTATTTTGAAGCTGTAACATTTTCTGCCTGACTGCGAATCAGATAGACTGCTGCAGCATAATACAGAATAAAAAATGTCAAACAGCAAAGTAATTCACCTTTAAAATGTATTTAAATAGATTCAGTAAAAGTGTCAGCCAAAATGTGCTGATAGCTTTAAATAGATGCTTATGGAAATGATACAAGATGCCAGTAAAACTCAAAGACACTTTCTTTTTCCTAAAAATGCCACTTTTTCTTCTGCTTCATGTTTACTTACATCCAAAGGAGGTGTCAGACACATTCCAACCCATCAAAAGCCACTCTTACAAAGACAGATGTAAAATATCATGTCTATCGCATAATTTCCTTTTTTTTCCAATACAGCTATAACTGTCTTCTTTCACTGATAGAAATATAATTTAAATAAAAAAATAAAATGTTACTTTGGAGTAAATTAGTATCAAATCTCAGGGGCTATACAAGCATTATCAAGGTTATCAAAATGACTGTTCCATAGAAGAAACATAATATATGCAGGTATTCAGACTGCTTGTCGTGGCAGCATATGTAACACACAAAAATATTTACCAAACCAGTTCACACAGATCCAGATGTTATTCTCAGGAAATGACAGGGAATCTTTAGTTCCAGTGTTTGTCCCATCTAAATATGCCCTTCCAGGATAGATTATCCACTGCTTGTCTAACATACTGGGTCTTAAGACAACACAGCTCTCTGTGGGTCTCGCTTTAATTCATAACAGAAGTCCTCATGCAGAATGTAAACATTGATAATGCAGTGATAGGGCTGATTTTCTAAAAAGCAGGTCCCTTTAAATGCCACTGCAAGTGTAACATCTATAAAAGTTCTGCTTCTATAGAGAAATAGCTATTTGGAGAAAAGCTGTCTCTGCTTGAAACAGCACAACGTTAACAACAATTCCACTCTGTGAGAGAGGAAGTCAGGTGAGAGAAGAAGTCAGAACTTCTGTGTCCCTTAGGTTGCACTTAAAATGATCGACAACTTCCAGACTGGTAAATGCAACCTCAAGCTTGTGCTACCCATTTTTCTAGGATTATGTAAGAGGTTCTGGTCTCACTAGTATGGTTGCAGTCCTCAAGTTTTTGGGAACTTTTGTGAAATTCCTTGGAGTTTGAGCCTGTTTATTCATACCAATGGGAATGCAGAAGATGAGAAGCATTACTCCCTAAAGCATTTAAAGCTGAGAACTAGCAGCCACTCAGTTCCAACCATATCACTGACTCACTGTGTGGGTTTGGGACAGTTCACTGTCTCTTGGCCCCCATCCTGTTCCCTGGGCAGGAAGATTCAAAGTGGTTGGATAGAGATTCACTGAAAGAGATTCACCAAGAAATGGCCTTAGAAGTGTAAAGATAGAATCATAGAATCAACTAGGTTGGAAAAAACCTTTAAGGTCATCAAGTCCAACCTGGCACACTGATGGCTCATTGTTGTGAGGCTTAGTTTATGATCAATTTAAAACTGGAAGTGTAGAGAACTGTGTAAGTCTACAGTTGTATCTATAAAAGAAAAGTCGTCAGAATTATGACCTTTAGGCAAAGGCAGGCATGTGTATAGATTGATTTATTGTTCTGAAGTTCTGGTTTTACTTAAATTATTTAGTTCTACACTACTAATACTTTCTGTTTAGAGGCTCTTTATAGCACCGCTCTCAAGTGCAGCCATATACTCAGAAGCAGCATAGATCCTCAAGGCATGATCTGAGAGTGGGTAAGATGGAGGTGATAAGGCACATGATGCACTTTTGAAGAAGCCAGGTGGTACAATTAACTTGCTAATTGTGATTGGAATAATTTGCAAACTTAGAGCGTGCTAAGCTTCTTTGCTAGACTGATGCTTATCATTTCACACTTTTTGACTGCTTCTTAAACTCATTTACTTTCAATAAACTGACTAGCTCATTTGCTATCAACCCCTGTCCCATCACATGTCAATTCTGGCTTAAAAGTGAGCATACCAGTTTGACAGGAAAGATAATACCAGCTGCATTACTAATTTTTGCCTGTTACTTCTTTTCCCAAATAATTCATTGATTTATCTTAATAAGAATAATAAGAACATAATCCCACAAAACCTAGTCTCTTCAGCCTAAACAACTAAAGTGTTGCTTAACTCTCACTTTAGTAACCTGAAGAGCAAAGGTATTAACAGCAGTGGACCCAACATCAGGCCCAGGGAATATTCCATAAATACTTACTGAAAGTGTTCATAACTTGAATCTGAACAAATACCTCTCTTTAAATACTGAATTCAACTAAAGCATTGCTTGCGTTACTTCAGAAAGGATATCTTTCCAAAATAGCCCCAGCAATAAGAAAACATGTAGGGAACGTACAACAGTGGACAATCCATGGATTAAAAAAAAATAATAAAAATCTACAAGTGAATGAACAGCCAGTCTCTTACAGACCCCAAGAATCCAGGTCTCCAAATCTCCTACTTAAGATTCAGAGAGTCTAATCATTGTCACCTGTAACAAAGGAAATAGTTTCTTATTTCCATCATAACAAAAAACACTTATCCAGTACTTTCACCTCCTTCTACTTCACATTTATTGAGAGACAAACACATTCAAACTATGATTAAGTTTAAAGGCAGTCTGTAAGATGAATAAACAAGTTACACATTGGCTCACACACAGGAAAAAGAAACCAGACATCCTTACAAACCCAAAAGACAGAGTATCTTTAACTACCTTCTAGACCAAAGGCCAGCCTGGCCACAACCTTATCAAGGCTTAGAAACTTTCTGTCATCATTCAACCCACTGAGGGGGGAGGGGGAGCCACTTACGTGCCACTAAACATTAATAATTTTGTTCTAAGTATCTGTGGCAGACAGATTCATTTCCTACTGGGTCCATCTAGGCTTGGTAGCCTTACACTTCACTAGTGAGCGTTACAATATGACAAATGTAAGCACAGTGAGAAGACTGGAAGATGATATGCTGGTGAGCAGCTCTGCTATTTAAAAAACTTCTGTAATAAACTCAGGCATTACTTTTACAGTTTGACAGTGTAGTTCATGAAACCCAAAAGACGTTTCTCTGCAGATATTCTGTACTTTCTAACATAAAACAAAGCTGAGACAATACTCTTTATACTGCTAAGTGCTTACTATCAGATGACTAAAAGGGGTGTTGCCAAATACTTTATTTAGGTTTACCTGGGTTAGAGATAATTGTATATAATAATTATAGTACCTTTACAAATAAAAATTAATTAAAAAATCCTCAGCAAAAATATCAAGTGCCAGACATCTTTAAGACTTGAGAAGCATAAAATTCTAAAACTCTTTCTTTGAAAACTCTTCCAGAGCAATACGCCTATATTTTATTTTTTGACCCAGTTACTAAAATACTGAAATAATTTTTTTGCTAAGGAGTTTCTTCTTATGAGAAGAAAAAAAAAAAAAAAGTGATGACATACGTATGATTCAGTAACTGACTGCAAAGACTTTATACAGATAAGAAGCACACTGTAATGTACCCGGTCCCATCAAACTGACTGATGAAACTAACGTCTGCTTACCAACAAAAAGATTATGTATTAGACTATCTTGATACCCCTGCCAGCTCCTTGCATGCTTACTTCAAGGACCATGAAGCAGACAATGGATACCAAAAAGAAGCAGTGATTAATCATACTTTGGCTCAGAGAATCAAGGACAAATAGATTAAAATGTTTTAATCTGACCGCTTAACACAGAGACTAACTCGTAGCAGGACCCTGAATAAGATCCCTCTTCTGTCAACAGTGTAGAGTACACTTCTGGGAATATATTTCAGATTTTCTTCAGTGTTCATCATGTCAAGTGGGCCTAAAATAAGGTTTCAAGGCCAACTGAAATTGAGGTCAACTGAAATGAAAATGAGGCCTTCCCACTTCCAGTCTTACTGTAATCCACAACACACTTCAAAATACTCTGAAAGAATTTCAATTCAGGAGTATTCAGTTTCACTCAGTTCTATCTGGCAATCATATTCTTGATGATCTAGGGATTCTGCTCTTAGCTGTGCAGAGATACACGGATGTGCATAAATACAAAAAAGGATAGTTTATTGAAACATGTTTTAAAGATGATAGCTTTAAAGTTAAAGAAAGTTTCAACTTGAAAATATAATGATGTAAAGAATTAAACTGTTAAGTGTGGCTGTGATTAAAATAAACTATGAATGTGCATGTACCCACTTAAATACATTACTTGACTTCTGCTATTGAAGAATTCATATTTGTTTGTTGTCAACGTGATCAGTATTTCAGGCTATACCTAGCTACCTTCAGGCAAGATGGAAATCACTTTCATACTGACTTTGCATATGAAACTTGAAGTTGCTCTAAGAAAAGATAGTCATCACCTTCCATTGTTTTTCGGAACTGAAGCCAGCTCTCAAAGGTGGCTGCATTTTGGGCTATCTGGTTAAGAAATTCAACAGGAAATAAGGGAAAGGAAAAAGACTGGAGGTGAGGTAAAACTGGTAACATAATCAGCAAGAAAAAGAAAGGAAACTTGAGAGTGAGCGGAAATGTGAAACTACATGTTTGCTGTAAAACATTTTTAAGCATCAGATGAGGTAAAAGAAGGAAAAAAATGCAGTATACAAAAAAGAATGAGAAAAGTCTCAGTGAACAAACTATATGAAGGAGACTACTATCTTAGAGAGGATATGGAGACATACCCTGGATAGTTTAATTGCTACGCCGGGAATACTGGGGCTACTACGTTGTATAATTGATAGCTACAAGATTGGCAGGACAAGCAAAGATGAGAATTGAGTGAATAAAAGAAAAAAAAAAAAAAAAGAGGAAAAAAAAAGTAGTACTCAGCTGGACAGCCACAGAATTAGAGATCTCCAGTGCAGAACATGGGAAAATGAGAGGCCTCCAACTTTGCTGCATCGGGTGAAAATAATCATATAAAACACCCATTCATAATTATATAATGACTGAAAATGACTGCAGACACAGTGAGGCTCTTCCCAAAAATGTGAAACAAAACTCTCTGATATTAGACTATCCCTGTACTCATACCATAAAAAATGCATGCTGCCATGCACTCACACATAATGGATGTTGCCATTATTATGCAAACTCCACTCTCTGGTCGGGCAAACTCTCAGTAACCAAAGAATCTAACATCTTCAGTAGTTCAGGACCAGTATGGGTTACTGGTAGATTTTAAGTCTTTGTGAGCATTACGATCTTTTGGGAACTAATATTTTAATGACAAATGCTGCTCATTTGTAAAACATTGTATTTTATTGCACCTCAAATACCTGGGAATTAAAACATCACAAGTATAGAAAGTGTAGCACCTCTTGTCAAAAAATCAGGCTAAAATTTTTAGTGGTATCTTATTTTTCACCAGTATGCAAATATCTATTGAGTGTGTTGGGTTGATTTTTATCATAGGAAAGTGTCAAGAAGTGATGAACAGGAAATGGTTAAAATAACTGAAAGGATTGCTGTCACACCCAGTCTGACATTACAGCCATGAAAACAGCCTCCAAAATTCATTATGAGATGACTGGTATCTATCTCCTTTTATGCACAACACACATAGTAGGATGCAACATAACATAGTACATGCAACATAACATGTACTATGCAACAGCATAGTACAACACATCACTAAGTAAATAAAGACTGCTGAAACGCCCTTCTGCTGTTTATGTGGGGCATTCTGGAATTTGGCCTCATGCAAGTCACAAAACTTAGGAAAGAGCACAGATTTTGAATTAGTTTTTTTACTAGATTTATCACACTTTTCAAGTTTACTATTTGTATGCACCAGTTGGCTTACAGTTGCAATTGCAAATGGAAATATTTGTTCCTGCCTTACAAAACACAGTATTACTTAAAAATGTTAAACTGAAATGTTTAAAAGTAATCTTCACCAAAGATCCAGATTGAGAAACTTATCTCCAAATGCTTTTATTTTTTACAAACTTTTCCTTCAAAATCAATGCTAAAAATTAAAGTCATGTCTCTCCTCCCCTAACGAAAAAGTGATGGTGTTTTCATTGAAATAAAGACTAGTTGCTGAAAGTGCACTAGGAAGAAAAAAAAATAAAGTACTGAAATGCTGAGCACCTTCCCCCAGCTGAACAGCAAACTGTCTCTTTGTGAGGCACTGCCTCAAAGGACTGTTCCTGGCTTCTGAATCTTTGGTGTGTTTAGGACTCTTTTAAGTAGATTTTCCAATGCCTGTAATTATTTTCTGATCAGAAAGCTAATTTATTTTTTTAATACACCCAAAACCTGAAGATCCTTTTAATTATTCAACTAAAAGTCATGTAAGCTACATTCTGTGTTGAAATGTCATTGTAAGTCGTAAAACCAAGCCTACCAGCATGCAACTCAGTTGAGATTAAAGTTCCCAAGTCAGAAAATGTATCTATCTTTCCACATCTACTTACAAACATAATGCTTGGAACTTTTAGCTGGCATTGTAACAGCATGCCAAGCAAAGTGTGACCCCAGTAAACATACTCCACATGTTCGCCATTTCCCTCTCATGTTGCCACTCCATATACATTTTTCTCCTCTTTCCTTCCATCTCCACATTTCTTTGCAAGTGCATACTCCCATGTCCCCTGATTTCTCACTCTCAATTCTGACTCACTGGTTCCTATTATAAGCGTTAATAAAATATCCCTTAAATTACTCTAAGAGGACATTGCTCGTGCTATGGGATTTAATGCCCTCCTCTGCAAGCAGAAGTGGCAGCTTACCAATATGCTCCTCACTGTGCAATGTACAGATATCCAATGCCAGACTTCAAATTGCTCAACTGCAAGTTTTAAATCATCCTGCCGAGGAGTCTGTAGGGAGACATACCAGTCTTTCTGCAGAGAGAGATCAATGAGCTGTGGAGACATGCTGGCCAGGAATCTCCCTTTCATCTAGATATACACAGTGTGACACACCAGGTGCCAGCTTAACTGCTATTCTTATGGGAATGGGCAACTTTTATATTTGAGAGACGAGTGCATTTTTTTGAGTTTATAGATTATTTTTAATGTGTCAAAGATTTATCGTGGGAGTTAAAGGGTTGAATAAAGTCAGCCAAAAGAAATTCTCAAGCTTAGTGTGATGCACAGATATCAGGGACTGACAGAATTTTACCATCATGTTGATCCTGT
>NW_009927702.1:0-35174 GCF_000696875.1 Nestor notabilis | reverse complement strand
GCATTCCTGACACGGTCTCTGTTCAGCAGCATGCCTCTTCATAAAGGCAAGGGCCAGACTGAGCTTATGAGCAACATATACCTTATGTACACACTTACAGGGCACTTATATCTGTCCCTTTTTCTCTTCTCCTGCCCCTTCCAAAACACAACTTTTTTTCCCCTCTTTAAGGGTATCTTTGCAAGGTTGCAGGCCTTCTGGAACAGCAAACAATCTGAAGAAATGGAAGCATGTCCAGAGCTGGAGAGGATAAACAAAAGTCAGTATCTCACTCATACCTAGAGAAAGGAAAGGTGGAGCTGTGGCCCTGCACACATGTTTCTGTCTTATTACTGACCTGTTTCTAGTAAGATCTGAACTGGCATCTAAGGCCTAATGATATAGATAAGCTTTTGACAGCAATAGAATGTTTCTTTAAAACATAAAATTTCTGGAAGGATTGCTTTTTGTTACTATAATGAGCCAGGGTATATTTCATGGCCATAAGTTGTAGTCCTAAAGATGGATCACTGCTGTCCACACCAATATGGTATTTTCTGATAAATAACTGTATGTTTAGATACCAAGGATTCGAAAATTCCATGTTTGATTGACATGCCCAGCAGTTGCTTAACTTTTTTTCCCTCCCCTTCTTCCCCTTTTCCCCCACTCCTTTTGTTTTACATTGATCATAACTTTTCAAGACTTCCCTCTGTAAGGTTATATTATGTGTTGCCTCATCAGCTTTTTTATCTTTAAATTCCTAAGACAGGCTATCTTTTCCTGTTTCCAAGGAAAAGAGTAGTGTCCAGGCAACAGTTCTGTAGACCTTTGCTGAATGTCAAGAAGAATTAAAATACTTCTTGCTTTCACAGAAGTACTAGATGGGAATAGTGCACTCAACATTGAATAGCTCTACCTCCAAAATATAAAGAAACTGGGGTAGAGGTGAAATAAAGACAGAGGTTAATGAGAAAAGACTTAATATATTTATGCCAGTTTGTACAAGACCCTTGCTCTCACTACAGGAGAAAAAAAGGCATTTGAAGACTGGTGGTGTGATTCCCTGAGTTTTCCTAAGAAGTTCAGACTTTTGCATAGCTGTCACTGCAGCTGTGCGTTATCTGGCAATACATATTCGAGAGCAACATGCATCTCAAGGTATACAGCAACTGAAACACATGTGTAGATAATGAGGATGCTGAACCTGAAGCTTGCAAGATTCAAAATAATACTTCTTTTTTCAAACAGCATTGAAAACGTTTTAGGGAAAATATGTCAGCTCTTCTTGGCTTCCCTGCTGACCACATGTAAAGTGCAAGCTATACTGACAGTTACCGTTGAAGAGTTTTCAAAGAATGAATGCAAAGCATAGACTACTTATGGTGCATTAAATATATAATGAAAGGAAAATGCTAACAACAACATTTTAAAACTCAGAACATGTCCTGTTAAGTTTGGTTATGATTTATCTTTTTTTTTATTGCTTAATTAGAAAGACATTATATTATTTTGAAAATTTTCATTTAAAAAGATATTTCTCTAGGATAGACACAGCATCAGAAATTTCAACCTTCACAAAATATTTCTGAGAACTTTGTAAATAACCCAGATAACAATTTCTATTGGAATGTTCGTTAGCCTTGACTGCAGTTAGCTTTTGACCACAAATAAAAAAATAAAAACTAGTACTGTTCAGAAAACCTTTTGGCAGACCTATGCTTTCGCTGTAATTTTTCTTTTTATTGCTACTGTATTTAGCAGTTTGTCACACATAATTTTCTCTACAGCTGGTATTTTCCAGTTCTGCTTTATTTCAAGTGAGAGAACTGAGTGAAAGTGGTAAAAAACTTCAGAAAAATTCACTTGTTTTTAACCTTGCATCATTTCTCTTCTTTTTTTTCTGCTCCTCTTCTTGTAAGGAAATTTGAAGCCTGACACTTCAGTGTTTATCTTTGGCATATAAATGCCTGGCAAATCAATGTACAAGTTGAAATGCTTGAAAAAAGTGAAAAGTGTTTAAAGAACTGGCTGACTGCTTTCTTTAAAATATACACACCAATAACAAAAAGTAGTACCACCTTAGGAAATACCATCTATGAAAAGCCTTTGGGTAAATTATTGTAAAACAGTCCGACTCATATTTGCAGAGACTAAATGAGGAACAGTCTCTCTTAACAGTCCATATGGAAACTGGGATATAAAATGTTTTAGAATCATTGCCTATAGCATAAGAGTTTATTAAAATAAACACTAAGGTATAGGGAGAAGAGGCAAAAAACCCACCAAAACCAATCAGGAGTGAGAAACAAAGATGATCAAACTAAGGAAAAAAAAAAAGTTATAAATTAAATAAATAATTATAATCATTAAAATGTGCTTCATGACCAGGAACCTGGTAAATAATTTACCAAATGTGGCATACTGCAATACTTTAAAATGAAGTATCACCGTATATCACTTGATTTTGCCACCAATGGAAAACTACAGAGTTACTTTGACCGTTAATGTTCTAGCCTGCTCTTCAACTTTAGCAGTATAGAAACTTTCAAAAACATCAACTAAACAGGAAAACCTAGTTTCATGAAACAATCATTTTTATTTTGGTGGCAATAGGCAGATTCCATATTTCTGACACCTACAGATCTGTTGGCCTAGGCTGAGATTTTGAAAACAATCTCACTGTTCCTTTGGGCAACACTTATTTTTCTGTCAAGATTTTTCTCCTTTAACTTCTCAATATTTCACATCACAATATCTTGCCTTTCACTAAGAAAAGTGAAAATGTAAAATCAAGAAAAAAGCCTGAAGGACAACTTCAGATATTAGGTTGAACTATGACTGAAGGCAAAATATACTCCACTGCAGGCCCTTTTTCACCGTCCTTTCCCTTCCCTGTCAGATCCTGCACCCAGACCCATTTTGTAAGTTATACATGCTCAGTTCTATTTAGGCTAAAAACACCCTTGCCCTAGAAGGGCCCAGCTGGCAGATACTTTTCTCCTCTGCTTCTTCAGCATATTCTCTTAGCATACACGTACACTGAACTAAGACAGCATTAGATGATTGTATCACAATCCCATTCTTCTCTTAAGCTTTAGTTGTATAAGAAAAATAGGAGGAAGAGGATTTGTGCTTTTTTTAGTTAATGTTTTTTTAAAGAGAAGTATTTTGCAGTGAGAACCCTCTGGAGGATTTTTGTTGATCTGTTTTTACAAAAATAGCTTACTATTTTGAAATGAAAGGACATTTTTCTTAAGTACTGTTCTATAAAAAATAGATTAAATTAACCTGTATTAAGTTAGGAGCTAAATCCCTGCACAGGAAACCAAAGATAGTATTTAACTGTCAACTCACTTCCAAGGAGATATACTTAATTACAGAAAATTAAGTCAGTCAGTGAAATGAAATAGATCCCTGGAAGAGCTGCTCTACATGCTAGCATTTGCAGCAAACTCTTGCAATAGAAGCAGAATCCAGTTTTCTTAACTATAAGACTGCTTGTTCAAAAATGTACCCAGTTACACAA
This sequence comes from Nestor notabilis, assembly GCF_000696875.1. Classification (NCBI taxonomy): domain Eukaryota; kingdom Metazoa; phylum Chordata; class Aves; order Psittaciformes; family Psittacidae; genus Nestor; species Nestor notabilis. Next base: position 31,666 of record NW_009927702.1, on the reverse strand, counting down.
AATACATATAGTATACGTGACATTGATCACATAAGTATCTAGGGCAAGCTTTCATAAGCTTCTAAACAAGTAATCTCATGTCTGTGACAAATACATAGGGTGAGTACTCTTGAAAAAGAGGCTTGTTTTTGTCAGATAGCAATCATTTAATGAACATAAAGCTTCGATCCTGTTAATGTTAAGGCTCAGAAGTAGCTTCATTATCTGTAGCCTCGAGGTCACCCCAGTTGCTAACAGATGTAGGATTATATAACAGTGCTTACAGTTTTCATGTTTGTATTTGTTTAATTTGTCCTAATATGACATCTATTACTTTTTTAACAACTGATTAATTCTTGGCATAATTTTTATAAACAAGGGCAACCACAATGCAATATCTGCATGCAGATGAAAGCAAACTTCATAGCTCTTCTAATACATGGACAAGACACTATAGCTGATTTTTCAAAACTACTGTGTCATTTCCTTGTGTCATATATACCACACATGCTCATGTCCATGGGCTGTGATTTGCAATATGGTTCAGTCTGACTCATTTCTTAACACGGGGTCAGTTGACTTATTCCTTCTTTCTTCCTACTTCCCTTCCCCTTTCCCTAACTTCATTAGACAAATGTTTACAATATGTCATGCCTTGATGCCTTGACTTGTTTTCACTAAATATGCTAATGGGAAATCTTTAATCAGTTTGTTTTCAGACCTGAAAGAAGCTTCCCATTCCTTGAATTCATAGTGGTATAGTGGTTACATGCTCTGCTGAAAACATAGTTCCAATAATAGTCCCGAAAAAAATTAGCACAAATGCATGTCAATGTCCCATTCAAGAATCATGACAACTGGGGGGGTGTGTGGTGGAATCTGTTAAAAAAAAAAAACCTCAAAACAAAAAAATCCAACAAAACAAAAAACAAAACCAAAAAACCCTCCAAAAGGCATTCAATAGATTGTGTGCTAACAAAGTGAGGCTGACTGGTTTCTGTGCAATTGCTCTCAATAACATTCTCTGAGAAAAGCCTTTGAACAAACAAACAAATGTACCTTTCTTGAAGAATAAGTTTGTTTTCCTTCTTCCAAAAGTCTTTGAAGTCAGAACTGAATTCATGCCAAATACTGAAGAAAGAATGTGGGGAAACCTCTTTCTCTCCCATTTTTGTTTTCATACAGAAATAGGCTGCAGTTTCCAAAAAGCTGTCAAAAAAAGCAAAAACGGCAAATGTTTCAATACCCACTGATGCAAACGTTATTTTTTTCTTACTTAACACCCACATAATCCTTAATTATTCTTGGTAGTAGACCTAAATAAAAGAATATAACAACAGAACGGTTCTGAGCTCTTCATATACAGATAGATACACAACGTTAAAATCTTCAGCAAAGTTGGGATCTGGCATTTATCGTAGGTTCTGGTTTTGACCAAAGTATTTTCCATTTCAAAAGCTAAAATGAATGCACTATCCACAGCCCTGCAAATCCAGATATCCACACCTTCTCATATACTGCTTTTCTGTTGTGTTTAAAGCTGTTTTCAAACCACAGAGTCAAAGGACTCTAAATAAAGGTCTTCAAGTTCTGTTAGAACTATAACATAGCACGCTAGATGTCTTAGGTTGACGCTTACACAGAAATGGTAAACCTCAAACCTGCTGTGCACTGAACAAGAAATGATGCCTCAGAAAACTGGCCCAGGAGCAATTGTGCTAGAAAACTGGTGCCCATCATGATTCTACCAGAATGAACTGACAATCTCTTTTGAGCACAGCAAAAGTAAAGTAGCATATTGAACACAATAGCTACATCACAAGCAAGAACTGATGCTGAAACGCAAAGGTCGTATTTCCAACACTGAGTGAGGACTGTGACTGCAATTGAATATTACAAATTTCCAAGTTTGAATTGTTTCTGGTTTATTTCAAATTTTAAAATATGTAGGAAAGTTACAAGAAGCTGTGGAAGAATTGTTTCAAAAATTAATTGCTTGATTAACTGTTATTCCATTTTCACTTTTGACTTAATGTTTTGTAAATACTGGAGCTTTTAAGAACATTTTTTCATGTGAAGCTCAACATGGAAGCCTCTGAAGAACTGTTTATTTCATGAAAAATTCTACGGAAAGCTGTCTCATTAAGTATAATTGTAGATGCCTTGCTCACTGATCTATTACTAGTCATCAACTCCTATGATAATTTTCTATGAAATACACATCACAACTTAGATCACTTTAATTATGGGAAAATAAATTCAACTCCAGTAAAATGGAAATGTCATTTTAGTCACAGAAGTTGTATCTTCATTCATGGACTTTTGTAACTGAAGATAGACTACTTTGATAATTGTTGTAATTTGAAGTGTTTAATGGTGACAATAATATAGAAAGATTCAACCACATTCAGAAAGGTTCATCTCACAAAGTCTCTGTGAAACTGTTTGTCCTAAATACTAAATACTCTAGTTGCTTTCCCCAACATGAAAAATGAATGTCTACATCAGTTATCCTATTTCTGAATAAAAAAAGCCTTCAGCTTAAAAATTTAACATCAGTTTACCAATCAAATTCTACACACTTTTTCCTCTTAATTTGTAATTCATTTTTCTATCTGCTGAAGCAAAATGAGGCTGTTGAGCAGCAAAGATGCAGGGCAGAAAAATATCAAAGACAAAGAGATCACCGTTTTTAACTCTTTGTGTTGATGCTCAAAGGCCACCTTACCTCAGTGTACCATTTCTTCAGCTGTCTCAGCCTACCACGACACTGTTCTGGAAGTCAGCCCTTAGTTATTAAATAGGGTAAAAAAAGAACATCCATGACAGTCATCAGTCATCTGCACTATATTTTGATCTTTTTGCAAGACTGCAAATATATCAGGGAGATCTTTTGGTTTTCTTCCCAGCCTCTTCCCCTAGACTTATAGCTCTAGAACTGGTTAGTGGGGAATTACAGAATCATGGAACAGTTTAGGCTGGAAAGGACCTTCAAAGGTCATCTAGTCCAACCACCTGTCAATGAGCAGGGACATCTTCAACTAGATTAGGTTGCCCAAAACTACATCCAGCCTGGTCTTGAATGTGTCCAGGGATGGCACATCCACCACCTCTCTGAGCAACTTGTTCCAGTATTTTACCACCCTCACTGTGAGTTATATTAAAGGTGTATTTGATTTTCCAGAATGAACTAGTAGCATTTTTGAAGAAACATGAAGGAATCTGGAGGCATCAGCTGAGTCAATGACTTATTTTTAAGGAAGCTCTTTGAATGAAGGCCATTAATGATTCACAGAACATTGAAAGATGAGAAGTTCAAATAAGAAGCCTTGTTCTGAGAAATGTGTCTTCAAACAATTCTGCAAATGACAATAATGTGAAAAGAATTTGACAGTGAATGGCTGTCCTAAGCAGTGATTTTAAGTTTGAGGTAACAAGCTAGAATTCCCTTACAGAAAAACATCTCAAGAAACAGGAAGTCAAGACAAAATGAAATTCATATAGTACAGAAAAACAGCACTAACTTTTATTACAGATGCAAAGGCTTCTATTACTCTTCAATTATTCCAACTATCCTCTGGGAGCAGAACAAGATAGCCAAAGTTTTTTCTCTAGTGACTGAAAACCTCCCCGAGGACCACTTTAATAATCAGTACAATCTTACACATGTATACAGATGTGTCTGACAGCTATCACATAATTTCTAGGTTTCTAGAGAGAACAGAAATGCTCATCCAGGTTGCTTGCCTCCATGGAAGTTACTCTGGGAGGTAAGGGAAATAAGGTGTTTGCGAAATGTGAAACAGCCGCAGCATAGCAGATTACCATTGTTAATACATAACACCTTTGCAATGCCCAGTAACAATGCACGAGACATCAGCTGCAATACAGTACGACTTGAGGGCGCAAATCTCCATGAATCAAATATTTTTTCTAAATATACAGATCAAGCAGCCAAGACATTACTTTTTTATTTTTTTTTTCCCAACCACAGAGGTCTACCCTTATTTAGCAGTTAAGTCTCTTAGAGTACATTTTGAAGACAAACAGAAACCTGCTTGCTATATATTTGATGCTCTCATTTTTGTAGTAAAAGGCAAAGTGGTATAATTCACACATGAAATACGAAGCAAATAAAGTGAATCCAAACGCATCAAACAATAAAACATGTACAACAATAAATCCACTATATTACCACACTTTTTAAAGATCTGATTTGAAAATGTTTACATATGTCAAACTAGACATATCTCAAAGTTGATTCCGGGAGGGGACACACATTTTAAATACAAAGAGAAATTTGGATGTCACTGCCATAACCCCAAGACTAGATATCATCCTTTCATACGTCAGCCAGGCAGCAAATACCTTTTCTCTGGTGCTTTTCAGTTGGGCAGCCCATTCAAAGTTTTCTGTTGAACCTTCAGCAGATTTTGAAACAAAACATCTGCAAATACCATTGATACCATTCCTGACTATATGTGCAGGCACACAGACATTTTGAATCAAATAAGGCATTAGAGTTCAGAAGGCTTTTGTTCCTATACCCAAGTTAATTTCTGCATCATACAACCTTGGGAAACTCATCTGACCTCTCCATATTTAATTTCACCTATCTGCAAAATCAAGCATTTATTACAAACAGATAGTGCAAAGCTCGCTTAGTGTCCATTTCTCAAGTGAAAAGGTTCTTACTTTTCCATACTCATAGCAAATGTCTTAAAAGAAAAGAATGTGCATTGGAGAAGAGATAGCAGTCATGGAAGACAGAAGGAAGGGCATGCAAGTTATTTTCAGGGATTAAAAGAGGTAAAGGAGGTCACTGGATTTGCTTCAAACAGCCTGACTTTGCAAGCATGGTTACAAGCAGTGATGTTCACACCACTGTCTTATCCTGACATGTCAAATCCCAGAATTCTTTAAAAGATTTCAGACTGGGTTTCATATCCTTCATGCTGGCCCTAAAAGAGAATTAAATAACATCAGCTCTCCCAAAACAATGGAAGAGATGCTCATCCCTAACAAGTAAGAAAGGAAATAAGATCAAGAAAGATGTTTAGTTCCTTTTCTCCTTTCTCGTCTTCTGATTTCCTTGGTTCAAGCATTTATTTAATTCAGAAAAATCACTTCAGGCTGAGATGACTGAACTCACTGCTTACTCACATGTGGAAATTTGATGAAAGAATCACTGGACTTTTCTGTGTACTCTCTTATGTACAACTATGAGACTATGTAAATGATTTTTCTATCTAGAGGGAGGGAAGGAATGGATGCCCTAACAGCCAAACCAAATTCAGTCATACAAGAAAGAAAAGAAGCCATTCACATTGCAAATGGTTCATTGACAGCATTTCTAGCTAATAGATCTGATCCATTAGGAATATTTTAAGAGCAGCTATGGATTTTTCAGGTTTTTTCCATTCTACTCTGAAGGCAGTCAGAAAGCAGTTGCAGGCTGTGCAACGTATTAGCCAGTTTATAAATATGTACGACAAATGTTTGTACACATGCATGTATGTATGTAAATGTATGCAGTAAGTCAAGAAAAGGTGAAAGGAGATAGAGCAGCTGACAACTACTACTGCTGAAAAACAAACAAACAAACAAAAAAGCATTAAGGAGACAAATCAACAATACTGAACAATGGACAGCAGTAGTTTCATCTCAGCATCATTGATTAGGCTTCTGTGGCCAAACAAATAGCAAAGTAACCATTGGATCAGACATGCTCTGGCTGACCTGAGAAATGTTGAACACATGCACAAATACACTCATCTGGTTTCTCCAGACAGCAAACTATATCACCTGCAAGAGTAAAGATTTCTTTCAATGTGAATTTAAAAGCAGAAAAAATGTTTCTATTATTCTGCAAGTAAAATTCTGTACTGTTTAACAGATTACATATTTTTGGTTGACATTCAACCTGGATATTCTTCACTACTTGGGTTTGGCTTTATTAATTGTTAAACATTGTTTATGTATATTTGAGATAAAGAACAGGTAGTGTTAGTGGTGATACTGTGTTAGTTTTGTGAAACAGCTGTGTTTCAGAAACAGTTCTGAGTCAGGCAGGACCTGCTAAAGTATATTTTAGTTTGATTAAAGTCACATTAAAATTTAGAACTAAGTATAGTTAGCAAAGGAGAGAAGGTAAAAGCCAAACTGAGTTGGCAAGCATATAAGCCTGTTTAGAGTGTTGATCCTGAATTGATAGGGAAGATGATTACAGTATACAGGTAACAGTACTTGCTTCCTGGAAAAGCTAATCATATGAATTGTCATACGTAATTCTTGTTTTATTTTATAGAGAATAAAAGGCTGTGTATATATTTTCTCTGTGTTTTCAACATCTGAAAGCATTAATAAGAGTTAGTCTTGAGAGAGAATACCAAGCACTTTAACAAAATCACACAAAATTATATAAAATGAAACAGAACGAAAATCCTGGTTATTGAGATAGCGCAGGGCTGTGAGCAAACTTAATATGCTTAGTATCTTAAGAAGTCTCTCATTTTCTAGCGACATATTTTGTTGAGATCCTCTCTGCACTATAACTTTACATTACTTTAGACCTTTTTTTTTTCCAATGTCATTGCCTCTCCTCAGTGCTGTCCCTTGTCCTGCATAATTAGAATAAATATAAAAATAAACATAGGTTCATTCAAAATACCCAGTGCTTAAATGCTGGAATGTCGGTAAGAAATTTCTTGGGATACCCCTGCTTTTTTTTAAGGAAAAAAAGTATCTTTCTTATATTAAAAAGAAAGTTGAGATAATATGCCAGTTTAAGGTGGCTGCCAGAATCATTAATCTCTTCTTTCATTTGCCAATTTAGATTGTGTAACTGTGGATTTTGTAATATTGTTCCTTAGAAAACAAAGGTCTCAAGAGATTTTTTCTTTCCTCTAAAAAAAACCTGCCAAACATTTGCAATGTTTTGAATCCTAAGTCATCTCCCTCATCTCTAGTCCCTTGCCTCCTATAAACTCATATTAAACAGACAAGTGCTTTATTGCTCCAACTAGATTAAAATTAACAATTTAAAGCACAGGAGCGGGGTGGGGGGGGAAATCCTTCTATCTTTGAGGTACCATTTTTTCCCCCACAACAAAAGCCCAACAAACAGTATCCAATGTGAAGAACAGGAAATTCTGATTTGACAGGCCAATCTGCCTTGTTCATGAGGACTTTTATCCTTTCCCCCAAACACTAGAAATTCTTTACAGCTTTCACATTTATCAACAATGATCAATATTATCAGTTGCATACACTGCTTAGTAACACAAATGCACAAGTTACATATTTCATACCTTATGCTATGCACTGAAGGCAGCAGAGCCAGTAAGTGAAGCAGAGCCTACACCGTGACACAGACTGTTAAATTCAATAGGTATTACAAATATAACTTTGCACTTAAAACAAATATTTAAGGAAAACAAAAATTTTTAGAGGACTGATGAACTCATGGAGTTAGCCAGTAATAAAACCTTCACAAATTAGATTGCCATTTCAAGCTCAGCTCAGACTGTTATTCCAGATCCTTGCACTTACATCATTCAATGGGTAGCAAAATAACAAAATACTATGGCTTTAACTAATTTATAGTGTTATTGAAAGGTGAATTTGAGCACTGAGATTTTCACAATCTCTATTTTAGACATTATGTTTATCAGGTCCAATTTAAGGTACATTGGTTGGGCAAGATAAAGAAATTTGCCAGATCACTTCTTGTTGCTTCTGTCTTCTGGAAACATTAGGTTACCAGGGATCACAGTTAATAATACCTCTTAAAAGCATTCTTAAAGATTTTCCTTCTCTGGTTTCATTATTTATTTTTTCTTCTTATTCTCATTCTTCTTCAGAACACTAGGCTACAACCAGAGCCCTCTATATGTACGGTTTGGGGTTGGGTTGGTTTTTTTTTTAATTGCTATGATGTAAGCAAATGCTCTGCTGGTGTAAAAATGCCATCTTTTATCTGAGGCAGTATAGGATTAGGTGTTAACTTGGCAGTCAGAACTTTTCTAATGATGACCAAAAAATAAAAATAAAAAAATGAAAAGAAGTATTGAAAAAGCCAAAAAGCCATTACACACAGACTGAGTCAGCCTCCATTTGAAAACCAAGGGTCAGGAAATGGAGGTTAGAGGTATCTTTGCTACTTCGCTGTACCACCTACAAAGTATTTGTCAACCACAGCTCACCTAGTAATTGGGGTTTATGTGAAGCCAAACACTGTTATGCGTATTTAAAGGTTATGTCTCTGTTCAAGAGTATTATTGAGAATAAAATACGAATTGAGATAATGCATTAGAAACAGCTAACCTTGTAGGGTTTTTTTGTCTCTGACAATTGTATTTAACAGGCCACATGGGAAAAAAAAAAGCAAACATTGTCTAGCATGACTCTTCTAGTGCATTTTTAATTTGAATGTGCTTTCTCCTGTCATTTTAAATTGACAGTTTTAAACAGATTCAAACTTTGTCTCAAAAATTTGGCTTGAGGTAATTACAATTCCATAGATGCAATCCACTGTAAGTTGCATACTTTGCATGAACATGTTGGTTCTCTTTCTCAGAGTTTAATACTTTTAAATTTATGATAGTGTGGATATCATGCCAATGTATGCCAGCTAAGCTTTTACGTAGCCACATGTATAGCTCTGTGCATACACAATAGGAACATGCATAAAAGAATGTCATGTAATTATGTGCCCTGGAAAATCAGATCCAGTAACATATCCCAGAGAAAATTATTTTTCTCTCTTGAAAAGACTAATATATGAGTTTCAAACATATTAAATAACCCTTGGCCAGTTGAACTTTAAGAAATAATAAGGTGTCAGTAGACACAGAATACAGTGATAGAATGAATTTCAACAGCAGTGATCTGACACACAAGCTGCTAGCCTCACTGCTCTTAGAAACAGCTAAATGCATCATGTTAAAGTCCAAGTTGTCTCCAGATGTTTCTATTAACACACTTCATCTTCACTGTCTAGTGCAATGGAGGCCTTTTGGGCAATCATTATTACTTAAAGTGGTTATGTTATATTATATATATGGAGGTAGTATAATCATTGTGCACTAAATTTTGTGCTAGAAACTTTATTATGTTTTTTTCAATTTATTGATATCAGCCTCAGCCTTGTAATCTGCCTACTCCCATGGTATAGTTCACTTTTATAACTGAAATTCATGCAGGGTCAAGGTCAGAGTTATCTAACAAAATAAGAAGTAATTTGCCATAAGCCTAGAGCGGATTAGATATCTAGACAGAAATCACACAGATGCTTTACCAGATTTCATGTATATAAAATATTAACCCACAGTCTAAGAATATAACCCATCATAGATTAAATCTTACACATGTTCATTTATAAAATCACACTCTAAAGAAACAAGTGAAATGAATCTACAGGTCTGATTGGGAGTATTGTCATATGTTCGTTCTATTTTTGAGCTCAAGGCAAACTTGGTTTTCGGTTTCTATTCATTGAAAATTATAGCATAAAAATGCTCTCAAATACTTGGGTATCACAGAATTGTAAATGTTTTGTGGTGCAGGACTGATCTGAAGAACATTTTAATTCAACGTACAAGAGCAAGAGCTCTCCCGGTAACATGCATGAACACAGGATTTCCTAATATCATCAAAAGCCAGCAAACTATGAATGGAAGAAATCCAGCCTCTGGAAAGACAGAAATACTCACAGGGCTCTCATATTCTTAGCTCAATTTCAACATAATCCCATGAAAGTTTAGGTTCAAAATTTAGGTTGATGAAGTGTCAGATTGAAAAGGTCTTTACATGAATTTTTCAAACATTAGGCATTTATGACTAAACTTCCAATTTATCCCAATATATTCTCTTCATAGTAGTGACAGTTATCTTTGTTTAGATGAGTAGAGAAAAATGGGTAGCATTTTCTATATGGATCAAATTTAAATCAAAACATGGCAGCCACTGGAATTAATGAAACAATTGTAATAAATAAGCGTATCAGCCTGGATATGCGAATCACCAATATTCACACATCCAAGCAAAGCTAAATAAACCATACTCCTTTGGCCTAACACTCTTATGTATGGAAGAGCTGTTCCCATCCCTTCCAAGGACTACATGAAGGCTTCATGGTGTTTCAAGCCTGGGGTAACCACCCCCCTAGTTGTTTTCTTTGGCATGGAGAAGGTACTTTTACCTTCTCAACAGACTGATTAAGGTAGAACCATCTTTCAGGTATCACGTAAGAAAAGAAGTGGGTGCAAGTTCTCCCATGAGAAGCATTCACTTAAGACATAGTGCAGAATGGATCTAGATTGTTAAGAAAGACGAGAAACAAGGCAATAAGGCTGAAGAACAAACTGAGCAAGAGTAAAGAGGCAAAACTTTTTTCACTACTCACATAATCTCCATATACAAGCACATTGGGGTTTTAGCAGTAGGCTGAGGTAAACCCTATACTGTAGAGGGGCTGACAGCTGACGGCAGCCTTCCATCAGCTGGCAATGATTACTGCAGGAATGACCTGTATCATACAAGTTATTACTGGATAGTTCCCAGATGAGTTAGTGCAATTGTGACCTAATTAAACCACATGCCTGATGTTCTGTTTTTCTATTTGCGTATACATGACAACAGCAATACAATATAATAATCCTTAGAGTAAATCTTAAAATACAGCAAGGGAGACAGCAACAACTGTAGTGGCAAATCAACATAATAGACTAAAAGCAGAAACATTCTCCACATTTAAGTCACAGTCATTGCAAATGTGAACAATATATGATGAAGTTCTTAGGAAACAATCTTAATTAAACAGCTCAGGTAGACAACATGATGAAAGAAAAAACCTACTGAATATAATCAGAATCTGATGCACAATGGAGAGGCACTGGAACTAATCGCATGTATACACACACACAAGCATTTTACTTTAGCTGTAACAGCTCAAAAGGAGTATGAATTTTTGAAGACTTCTTAGTGAAACCACCTGCTGGACTGGAGGTCAAAACGATGTGCCACATTTAAAGATATTAATTTTATTAACAACATGAGTCTTCTCATAGTCTTTTGGGGTTTGGTTTTTTTTTTTTTTTTTTCTGATTTAATCCTGAATTTAATGTTGTAGCATTAGTTTCAGTTATGATCAGACTCCAGTTATTTTAACTATACTAGTATCAGGGTGTTTCTTAGATGTATTGTTATCAGTGCTACTTAGCTCTGTAACTGTATGTACATCTTAAAACTAGTAGCTTTTCTCTTTTATTGTAAGATGCAATAAGAGGGCCTCTGCATAACTGTAGAATAAGTTGCATAAATATGAGTTTATGTTGCAGAATATTAGATCTCTGAATTGTACCCTGTCTGTTAAAATCTCTGTTACAATTCATTCATACTAGCATTGAATACCATTAAATGTAAACTAATTAAAACACAATTTATTTTTTAAGCAAGCAGCCCAACATCTTTAAAAGAAAAGAAAATGCTGTTACACAAAAATTCTTCAAATGTTTAAGGACTTGCAGTATTTTGGCAAATATTCTCTGAAAAGGACAAAGACTTCATCTTTCAGGGAAAGCTCACTTACCCATATTTCAGAAGAGATTTTCTGACATAACTAAACTGCTGGCTAAGTTTCCATTACTATATATTTACAGGTCCTGAAATTTTGTCAGAGGCAGGATACTAAACTAGAATTATCCAATCTGTTTAACAATCTGTAAGCTTCTTCTATACACATTTCCTTTGCTCACCAAGTATTTACTTTTTGCTGATCCAACTAATGTATACCTACAGTCTGAAATGTATTACCACGAGCAATTCAAGTCTGCATGCTGGGAACCACACAGTGAGAAAAGAGACCTGGCAGTAAAGATCCGACAAAGGATGAATGGCCAAAGGGTAGTGAAAGATGGAGTCCAACAACATATTCTTGCTTTTCACTTGAAAGTGTTGTGATGCTGGGTTTTTTTAACTACATACCTCTCTCCATTCTGAGCTTTTCACCACTTTATTTCAATCATTTACTCAATTTTCACTTTAACTTTACAGTTCATTTTTGGAAACAATCCAAACTATTGTGTGGAGGGTAGTGAGGCGGGAGGAACATTTACTGTTTTAAAGGATTACCAGACTTAGGTGCTACATTTCTAGGTGTTGCTTTTCAGCAGTGCCATTGTACCATACTGTCTGCTATTTCTCCAAGTGTCATCAACTTGTCAGCTCATAAGCAAGGTATAAAGCTTTGTTCCTCCCCAAGTCTCATGTTCAGTGAAGCCAATGGAAGTCTGCAAAGTGTTGTGTCAGGAGTAAGTTTTTTGCAGGGAATGTAAAGGTAAACATTTCTCTTCAAAATTAATGTAATTTGTTGCTACAGCAAAGAAAGCAACAACACATTTCTAAATGGGTTATTAAAAGTCCTGAAAACAGAAGAGGTGCCTGGGAGGCTGCACTCAGGAAGCACTTAAAAGCCTAAAAATCACTGGAAAGTGCAAATAATGGGAGCAAATTATAAAATAAACCAAATAAAAATATCCTGACACAGGAAGATAAGTGTTCCATACTCAGCCACACACAGCCTAAATTCCCCAGTTGATATTTGTGTCAGAAGGCAGAAAGTCCTGTGTTTGACTTTTTTATAAAAAAATATATATTCATATAAAGCATTGGGATTTATTAACAAACAGCTTAAATTCAGATTTTTTAAAATTGATGATGTACACAAAGCCATGATGAGGGGCATTTCTGTCTATCCAGCTGTCACTAGACACCACAGCAGGAAAACCAGGTGAAGAGTTTCACGCCAAATCCAGCCACAATTGTATTGGACTGTTGTCTTGGTGACCTATGTTATCACTTCAAACTGGGCTATAGTATCTGAACTATCAGAAATAAAAGGATCTGTAGCAATTTCCCCTGCTACTGCACTCAATTTAAAATCCAGTGCTTCACTGTGTGACTGAGACAGCAGAAAAAACTGGAGATCTTATGACTGTGTCTCAGGTCTAAACTAAACATTTCCAATTCAATTTATGAATGATTCCCGAGTTGTTATTCCAAGAAGAGACAAGTCACTGCATGCAGAGGGAAGAAAAAGATCATCATAACTATTTAAGTGGAAGAAAGATCAGTGTTACAGGCTCGATTTATTTTCTTCTTAAAAAAAAGTCCTAATCTGGAGGCCTTCCAGTGAGATCAGAACACAACACTGGGTAAGGTATTATAAGACAATAATAAAGCTACATACTATTTCTTCACAGCTATTCAGCTGAAGAGAGCTAGTGAGGCAGAGAATTCGGACCTCCATCTTCAGTGAATGCTGTGTCTAGTAATTCTAGTGTGGTTGTTTAGCTGTTATTTCCTCAAGAATGAACTGCAAGAGGAGGAGTAACTATCTCATTTTGGACTATAAGCCAGCAAGACTATATTTCTGCTTCTGTAATTGCTTTTTATCCTACCATGGTAAACAAGACGTCAGCTATCATATTACTTTTGACAATAACTTTTATGCACTCCTGGTTTCTATTTGCTGTGGATACTGTGAGCAAACTCTATCTCATTCTCAAAATCCATTAAGCATAACTAGAAACAACAGTGCTTATAATTTTTTCTCCCTGCTGAAAAAAAATCACATCTTGAGAGATTAGAGAGATTTAAAGCTAAGTAAATGAAAATCAGAAAACAGAGAATGTATTTGTTTGCTTGGTGGAATGTGCGCTGTATCTCTAAATTTTCAAAGATGCTAAATTTTAACTATAAATTTGTTTAAATGTTGTATGCCACTGTGTGAATTAATCATCTAGCTATGCATCTTGGGACTGAAGACACAACCTAAAATTAAAAAAAAAAAAACAATGCAGCCACCAAACTGCGGATTCTTAAAATATAGAAGTATAGAAGCACCTCTTCCCCTCCTCCTCTCCCTTTCCTGTTTTACTTCTTTCCCCTCCCCCTAAACCAGTGTTTTTTACTTTCACTTGTCAAGTATTTCACAGTTTCTCAAGTATTTAACAACGAGGATCTAATTAGAAAGTGCCAGGTTCTTTTTTATTACACTTTATCAATATTGTTAGGGGAATGACGTAATTGTTTGGGGTTTGGTGAAGACATTCCATGTCACTTCAGAGTTAATACCAGGCTGGAGCCTTCCTTGTCTGCTTGTGTAAGCTAGATAAACACAGACCTGTGTGCTTTCTTCTCATCTCAGGGTACTTACTCAGAGAGATCTTGGAACATATGCCTATTGCGAGCTAAACATTTCACTTTTCATTTTATCCATGTGCCAGAAATCCATTCCTTGGATAAACACTTTACATACTGACACTCTTAAAGTCACTAAACACGATAAATAAAGAGAGAATACATCATTTCAAAACCGATTAAACATTTTCTCATTTGTGACAAATGAACAGCTATACACTGTATCAAGTCCCTGGAGCAGACATTCCATTTTCTTTGTCTTTATTTTGTGTGGAAGATTAACTTTCCATTTCAGCTCATCTATTGCACAATTGAGCTTTTCTAAAATACACATTGCTGCATTTCCCCCAAATCATTATTCATTTTAGGAACATTTTTGTTGTTACTGCTGCAAGAGCTTTTCTTTTAGACTTTTCTATTTTTATAGAGATATCAGCTTTAATACTTTGTGCCAAAAAAAAAAAAAAAAAAGTAGTTTTTCCTGAAAGCTAAAGTAATGCTATCGTGAGATAGACCTGAGCTTACACATGGGCTGAAGTTATCTGCTTCAAAAAGGAAAATCCAAGCGCATTAATCACATTGATTTTGCTCCATCTAACCCATCGCTTTTCCTTGCACTACTTGCTTGTCTAGTCATCCTCTGCATTGCTGTTCTACCTATGATTAACCTAAAGTAAATAATCTTTTATTCAGCTTTTTAAGCTCTCATCATCTTTTTCGCCCACCCCATGCCAAACAAGACCCCAAGCATTTTATTTCTAATCCTAATTAAAGATCTTAATCAAATAAATGCACATACCAAAACTATACTATGAGGCTGCTTTCAATATTGTAACGAATGCCATTAATCTGATTAAGAATTTCAGTGGGAAGGTAGAAGGAAGGAACAAAGAGCTATGTAGCCTACATAATAGTAAAACAGAACTTTGTACTAATATTGTCCTAGCATAATTCCTAACGTGTTCCATAAAAGGTTTTGCACGGGATGCTATCCTTGCTAGATATTCACAGTAAGGAGGAACAATGAAGCTGAATTTTCTTTAACAAACTACTACAGCAAAGGAGCTGCTGCGCTCAGCATAAGGGTGGAAAAAATAATTAGGACAAATCAGAAGAAGCAGATCAAGCTGAATGAGAATCCAGGGAGCAGTTTGCTTTCTTCCACATATTATAGATGCTAGATATACCAAGAAGTTTTTGATATGGTGGTTTCAGTGTACTTGGTTTAAAAAATAAGAATGGAGAGTGAAATAAACACCAGAAGACAGTGAAAAGTTACAAGATTTCTAAATAGTCCGCAGATTCCCATTGTCCTTAGATATCGGTCAGTTTTGGACATGTAGGCTAATCCATTTTCCACAGCAGAAACAGTTTCCTTAAAAGAGCAGTCAGAGATCACAAAAATATCTTGTCCTAACAGCAGTTTTTTCTCCCAAAGTTACTGCGAAGCAGATTTTTAAGGATAAGAATTATGTAACTACACAGTTAAAGAAACCTAAGTCCTTTCATATATTTGAGCAAGAGTTATGACATTATACCAAAGCAATGCTCCCTTGTTCCATTTTTTCCATCATGACTGTGCATCACCTATGTACCACTCAAGGACCTTCCATCTCCTTACAAGTAAGGAGGGAGGTTCTTGTGGCATAGGAACATCCACTCTCCCCTTGGCTTCTTTTCAGGTACTATCTTTAGTACATGGCCTAAGGAAATACAGAAAACATGTTGTGCTATACCATGAAAGACATCAACTTCACTGTGGCATTACAGCAGGTAGCAAATTTGGGCATCAGGGCCATAGCATGGCTAATGAACCGAAGTTGAAATTGGAACTTTTTATAGAGGCATATTTTACTGGAATCCTATTGAGGGACTTGTCAGCCTTGGGAATATATAAAGATGATATTCATTAACATATATTCAGTAGGAGTTGTAGCTAGTAGAAAAAGAGGATGCTATTTTCAATGAAAGAAAATCAAACGCAGCCTGTTAGTTTCACTAAATCTGGATTAAAAATGGTGTGTGTCATATTTTGGTCTTTTGCTGGGACAGATAAAAATCTGTCCCATTTAAACACTGTTTCTGGAGAACACTGCAAAACTCAGAAGAAACCACAAGTTGTGCAATGCAGTTAAGTTCACAGTTTTGAAAACTCTCTCAAGTGCACACATCTGTAATGAAATTTAATGAGGTATTTTGGTTTTTGCACAAAAAAAATATTTAAAGATCTAATAGCAATTCTATAAAGGAAGTCACATTTAATTATACATATCTTTAGTATATTAATCAGATTTCCATTCTTTATTTTAAAGCAGATATTTTATAAGCACAGGAAGTGATATCTAATGAATAATAGTTGTATAGGGAATGCTATGTGTGTCTCAAATTATCACGATTCTGGTGTAGTATGAACAGGTTTCATTCCAAATAGTATATTCTGAATTTATTTTTATGTAATGTACATGCATTTCAAATGTCATATACAGCATTTCTCTAAAGGTAGGCAGCATGTCTATATTCCTTTAATTTTTTTAACCTAATAATCATATTCAAATTGACAATAAATAAATATAGCTTGGATTTTTGAGTGCATTTCCTTCACTATTCAAAAATACGATAATGCTGGCTGCCAATACAGAAACATCTACCAAAACATATTTTGCAAAGAAAGGTTTTACTACATTGTTCTTTCTTACCTTTTATGTGCTTCTGTCAGTGACTTTTCTTCATTTTCTTGGTCTATTTTAGCTGTAAAAATACAATCAAAGAATTAACTACAAGGCAAAAGATAATGTTGTTTCCAGGTAAGGTTCCTTGTAAATAAGTCATGTAAAAAGTGAATAGAAACCACATGAGTATATACCCATGTACATCAGTTCTGAAAGAAAAAAACTCACTACCAAAATCAACAAAACACACACAAACAAAATATGATTTTTTATAGCATCTCCCCATTAAAAAAGGCAAAAAAAAGCACCCCCAAACAAACAAAAAACAACAACAAAAAAATCTCTAACCATGTTTTGAAAACTAAAAAAAAATCTCACAGTAGTATAAACAACAACCAAGTCATGAAAGTGATTTAAAAACAGATCTTACAAAATTATTGTGAAAATGTAACAAATATAGGAAGTGGTCTACCAAGAAAAGCTGAGTGAAGAGCAGGAAGGATTCAGCTTTTCTAAAAGTTGTTTGATAGTTACAAATAAAGCTCTCTTCCCTCTCCCTGCACACACATTGGTTAGTGAAGCCCTGCAGCTATAGCGAGCCCATGTTGAAAACATGGCTGCTTTTATATAAAGGAAATTAATCTTTGGTGATCAAAATACAAAACTGTCATTGCCACACACTGGTGAAAAAATTATCTATTTACTGTGTGTTCTCTCGTATTTTATTTTGTACCCATTTTACGTAGGTGGGTATTCTGATAAACAAAGTCTACAAGAAAATGCATATTAACTTAGGCATCACCAATGTGCAAAGAAATACTACAAACTGTTCTGTGCATGTGTGCTTAGGTGAGATTTATACTTATATACTCATTCAGGTAGCACAACTTAAATCCGAGTTAAAATTTGCACGCTTCAGCCAATAGCTTTTTAGTTCGGAACTTGTTCCTCCTTTTCATTCTGCTGAACTACTGGCCTGCTAATTTGCAAGGAAACTTTTAGGAGTCCCAAGACCCAGTGGGTTTTGGGACATGAAGAGATTCTGAACTGTCAGGAAACAAATGCCAATGGTACAGAAGTCATATTGAAATCTAAAAATAAAAGAAAAAACCTTAAAGATATTTCTCATTTGACTTTACCTACATAGTTCTACAACAATAATGAAATTATTTTTCTACATTTTAGACACACCACCTTTGAAAAAGGGAATCCTGATTTTACATTTGGCAAAAAATGAGGAAAACAGTGGAATTATCAGGGATCAAAAATAACCACTATTTTCTGTTACAATGTTTCAACCAACAGCACTTTAAAAACATACACTAACACTAAAATAGACACTCGAAATCTGTAGCAAAGATACACAAATGGAGTTTCCATATTCTTTCCCCAGTCAGAACAAGGATCAGAGCTATGTCTAATGCTGCAAATACTTTTTGTTAGTAGTAATCTAGTCTGCTGAGTAGGGTGAGCAGTGCCTGAATGTTTACAGCAGCAAATATTGTATTTAGTAACCATAACTTGAAGACTTGGGCTCCACCATTGTTTTGCTGAAAGCGAAAAAAATCCTAGCAAACCACAGAAAACTTAAGGGAGAGCTGGGTAAACGTTCTCAGGGAAATTCAAGAGCACGTGAAGCCTGCCTGATTACAGGTTTCAATACCAACTTGAAACTCAGCCCAGATTCTTCAAAAGTGAGTGAACTTGGGCCCAGTGTTGAGTGAATCTGGGCCAACCTAGAGTTTTTCTTGAAAACCTTGCCTTACTTTGGATATGTAACCAGGTGAAACCTGGCAGCTTTGACAGAATTCCATTGATGTATTTTTTTTCTCTTCATACCTCAATTCTGAAAGTCAAGGTACAACTTATAAAACCATATGGTGCAAAAGAGAAGAAACTGCATGCAAGCTCCCTGGAAGAAGGGAGACCCAATATCTAATTCTGCATTAACACTTTCACTAAGTGTCTATGGATACAACTTTTAAAATAAATAATTCTGTTATTGAAAAACGTCATCTGGACCTCTCTCAGTTAAGCAATGCTTGGAAACAGAGTCCAGCATGTTCCAGCCTAGGACAATCTTTTAGTACCTACATCATATTCATAGCATATAATTCTTTTTCTAATTTCCAAACTGGTGGGATATAACATCACCTGAGCTGTCTAGTTTTCTGGTTTTGTTTTGTTTTTTTTCTTTATTTCAACTATTCTGCACATGCTTACAAACATTCACCTATCAACAAGGAGTAAATATTCCACAATTTACTTTGGAAAGACTGCAAGTTTTCTTTCAGTTAAAAAGGAAATTTACTATGGTCCAAACAGGAACATAAAAGAAAACAAAACCAACAAAAAAAACACCCTCCCCAAAAGAAAAAACAACACACCAAAACTTCAGGTACCTGTACTTTTAATCATTTCATAGATAATAGGTATTATACAATGAAAAGAATCTTGAGAATCCCTGAATAATGCAGGTGCATGTAATAGCATTTTCTTAAAAAGTAATAAGCACATGTGCATAAGGCAGCTACTATAACCCACAGAAAGAGATTTCATCCTGCATCAGATCACTTATTGGCATTAGACTGTCTTGCAAGAAAAGAATTTTCCCTAAAACAGAATTCCCTTGTAGTCTGTTCCAAATATGTGATGACACTTCTAAATCTTTTGCATGTTATCAGAAGGATATTATTCAAGTATAAATCTGACTTGCAATCCATTTGCTGTCTCATTTTTCTAGACATAAAAAGTTAAAGAACAGTATGAAAACTGTTCTGCTGTCACAAAATGACAGGTGGCACCAATGAAAGAAGAAAACATGGTGTGTACACACAGTGATCTGTCCCTGTCCAAAGAAACTATTCAGATGACTGCAGTACACAGTAAACATCTGAAAGCTGTAGACAATGTCTTGTCAAAGACATGCATTGAGATTTAACCAGCAAGGGAAGAAAGCTTCCTGTTAGCAAAACCGTGAATTTCCTACTATTGCCTGGTTACAATAGAATAAATATTAAATGTTGAAGCAGCTGGAAATTCCTATAACTTCTGGAACTGGCTGATAATATGGTATCTTGATATTAGTGGTTATTGGTATTTGGCTCTGTACCAATCACCCCATTGGTAAACTGCTTTCAACTCGTCTTTTCTGTTGGAATAGGGGAGAAAAAAAAAAATCAGAATTATGGCAGATTTAGTTGAAGTGTCCCAGAGTCCATTAGACTTTACCATTTAATTCAATGTAATGCATCTTTATTGTCACTTTTTCCTCCAAAACAGTTCATCATAACTGTAAAGAGAGTACCTGAAGGGCACCAGTTTTTTCTTGGCAGCCTATGTCAATTGAGCACTAAATAGCAGCTGCAAGGTATTTAGCTTGGGAGAACAGGCTTGAAAGAATAGTGTATTTCCTTTTACAAAAAAAGAACTCCTCGAACAGGTGAGGTAAAAAGGAGAAAATCTCTAACTGCTCCACAGTGATCCTACCATGGCAATGGCTGATACAGGAAAACTGGACATTTCCAGGGATACCATGGCAGCTGAGCACATCTGAACACTCCCTTAAGCCACTAAAACTTCTCTCAAGAAGCAAGATTACTTCAGAATGTCTTATTGATTTTCTTTGAAAAACATCAAAAGATGTCTTGTAGTCATCCAGTAGCCATAATCTACATTCATATATATTCAGAATCTGACAGCTGACCATAGCAGTGACTGTTTGCAGACTTTTCTGACAGATCATTTTCTGCTATCATGCCAGGAAATACTAGCCCTTATATTTCATGTATTGCATCAGTAAGCAGAGGTAAAACTTAGGTTTATATCTCTGTTTGCATACACTCAATATATTATAGGGCTTTATATGCAGCTTTCATAATCCTGAAGGCATATATATTTGTAAAATCTACTTAAACTATATACTTGAAAAATAACCTCAGGTCATATTGAAAAACATTGCCTTATCAAAAAAAAAAAAAAAAAAAGGAACATTTTAGGGTGAAAGTAACCTCTCATGGAGCAAAGCTGTCTTATATACTATTCACAACATACAATGAATTAGTTATATTTTCACTTTTTGTTTTGAAAGCATCTTTAATGCCTTCTTGTTGGATGACGTTCCACTGTTTGCCTGCTTTTTCCATTAAGATACATTCAGATGATTTAAAGATGGTGTTTGTTTGCAATGAAGTCTATACTTCCTAAATACTTCATATATTTGGTCAAAATTCAAGTACATTTCTTCCTCCCTACGTCATGCCTTACCAAGCATGAGGACTGTACTGTACAAGACTCTTCAATCAATTCTTTTAACTAGAGAGTATATGTATTTCTTCAACATTTACATCCGATGTTCTAATTTCTCTCCTACCACTTTTTGTGTTTGCATAAATTTCATGCAATTCAAAATGAGCTTTCCAACAACGCCTCACAAAGTATAATTACCTTAATTCACAAATGCTCTGTCATTATCAGCATAAACCCACATTCCAGAATGATACATGTCATTGTTCCATGTGTTTGCTTTTCCAAGTCTTTTAGATTAGAGTCCTGCAAAGATTACTTATAAACTTCTGCAAAGGCATGCATATGAACCGCCATACTGAAGTGACCTATGCATTTATGAAAATTGGAAGCATCTCACAAAACTAATTAAGTATACACATGCATTCTAGAAAATAATAGCCTTTAGCAAAACAGTATAATTCACTTTTCTGCAACTGAAACTATTTCTAACACTTTTACAAACCCTTGCTACAGATGCATCAAAATCTTTAAAGAGGACATATTTTTTTCCACAGTAGTGCTAGTGAATAGTAGCTGAGACTTTGAAAAAGTCATCTCTGGCAGAGCCAAAAGCTCAAAAAAACCAACCAAACCCAAAAAAAACCCCTCCCCCCCAAAGAAAAAAAACAAACAGAAAAACAAAACACCTAAAAAACAATTTGAAGGATAGACTTTCTTAAAAAGTGTATGGAACGTCTGGTGGTTCATCTGTCACTGCTGACCCAGATCCACAAAGATCTGAGGACATGACATGCCTGACAAAGGCCATAAGGATATCTTCTGTAGGTATCTCATGAGTGTGACCAGGACAGAAAGAAAATTAAGATAGAGAAAATACTGGATGAACTACCACCACAAGCAAGGGCACATAGTTACACTGGTATTATTAGGGCCTAAGGTTCAAGTTTACAAGATCTATGCCAATGCTCCCACAAGAATTCCTCCATTCTCTTTGGTAGTATGGATATTTTTAAATGTCCTAGAAGACACCAAAAGAATACTTACAGCTAGTTTATTTGGCAATCAGCATACTACTCAACACTGTGGTTTTAAATACCTTGAAATACCAAAGCAGAATAGCAAGGACACCAAGATCAATAGAAAGCTCTTGAGAAAACCCCCTTTAGACTTCTGAATGTGCTTTGCCCCGATTTTTGCATTCTGTTGTTCTTTGTTGTCTTTACATGTTTTATTTAATAAGACTAATGTGGCTGGGGACACGAGTAGCACTGGAAAGAACGAAGTAGCCATTTTAGATGGAAACTATCAAAAAAGGAAATGGGTTTTGAGGAAGATTGTAAAGAAAAGTTAGATGGTCATTAATATTTTAATGATGACTCATGTTTAATGACTTTGTAAAAAACAAAAATAATACAAGCATTGAAACTTAAGCTTAAAATTGAATAAGCAATAATAGCAGGAATTTCATTAGAAAAAACCTCAAAGCGAACAACTTAGTAAGAATGATGAGTGTCCTTTATGTGCAAATGTACTGGCTAAAAGTAGTCACAAAACAACTTGTTTCCAATTCAGAAATCCAATTCCAAGTAGACCTTGCAGATCTACTCAAACAGAATTCAAATGCAGTCTCAGAGGTTTTGTTCCAACAGAAAGTTTTGTTGTTGGTTTGTGCTATGATCTTGACCCAGAGATTACTGTCTGTAGTCATGTCTGGCCTCAAACCCTATTTCTTCTGAATCAGTTTCAAAGGGCTATGAGTAAGAAGATGCACGAAACTGCCATCCCTTCTGATCTCTCTTAAGGGAATATCACATCTTCTCAGGTAATTGAATACAGGAATACATCTGAGTAATCTCAGATGGAAGGCAGCAAGAATCCTTTCATCTGCTTCTCTATGTTCTGAATCTTCAAGCTTTTTTTATCTTTCTTAATTTAAAGTGTTAACCAGTATTTGTTTATAATTAGCTATGAATGTGCTTTCCAGTATCTTTCAAGTGGAGCCAGTTGGCTTTTTTTGGTTTTGGTTTTGTTTGTTTGGGGTTTTTTTTGACAGATACAATGCCTTTTCAATGAGTCATTAGAGCTACGTTACTATAGTTTTAAGAATTTCTATTTACACTTGTAAATACTTGGAACAAAGATCCAAGTACATTTGGATGGTTTATTATCAGGTATATTCATGCTAAGAAAGCTTTGCAAGAGAAGAAAGCAGGATTTCTCTGGGGAATCCTAGCAAGAATCTTACATCCTTCTGTGTTTCCCATGACAAAGTCATAGAAGGTCACGAGCATGAAGAATACCCACTCGCTCTCCCCATTTTCTAAGATTTTCATACATACCTGAAGAAGAACAATTTAAATACTTCATTCTGGCCCCAGTTTATTGAAGATAACTGGGATAGAGCATCTAATATGCTGAACATTTTCCTAATCATGGTATTCCATTTTTTTCAACACTTACGGTATGCTAAACACATAAATTCCAACCAATTGCACCTTCACAATGATTTTAGACTCCCACACAACAGGAACAACTCAAATTATATGCTAGTTCTACAGATTATGACCAGGATCTGTGGAACCACAGCTTAAGCTCTCAGTGAATACATAAGCACTGAAAGTTGATCTTTGTTGAAAGTTAAAAGAAAAAAAAATTAGCAACAAACTCTGTACAAGGAGACTAACTTCAAATTAATAACTACATTAATTAATAACAACAAAAAAATCTCAGCACAAGTCCTATCTACCCCTCATATATACTGTGTTTCAAGACGTGAACTCTCTCCAGTTTGCTGTTAGTGACCTCTTAATTCATTTTAGGCAGTAGTCTGGTAAGAAGATAAGAAGTTTTTGCTTCAGTTTTCACCAGGAAGTGCTCCAGCCACACTGGCCAAGTCACAGAAGGCAAAGGCAGGTACTGAGAGAATGAAGAACCACCCGCTGTAGGAGAAAATCAGGTCTGAGACCAAGGAAGCTGAAGGTTCAGAAATCCATGGGATCTGATGAGATGCATCTGCAAGTCTTGAGGGAATCGGTGGATGAAGTGTATCTAAATTAGACATGGATTTGACGGATGGACCACTCAGTGAATAAGGAATTGGCTGGATGGTCGTAGTCAGAGATTTGTGATCAATGGCTTGATGTCCAAGTGGGGATCAGTGATTACCGGTGTTCCTCAGGGGTCAGTATCAGGACTGGTGCCATGTAACATCTTCATTGGTGACATAGACAGTGGGATTGAGAGCACATTCAGCAAGTTTGCTGATGGCACCAAGATGTGTGGTGCAGTCTACATTCTGGAAGGAAGGGGTAACATCCAGAGGAACCTGGACAGACTTGAGAGGTGAGCCAATGCCAACCTCATGAGGTTCCACAAGGGCAAGTACAAAGTCCTACACCTGGATTGGGGCAATCTCAAGTACAAATACAGGGCAGAGAATGGATTGAGAGCAGCCCTGATGAGGACTTGGGGGTGTTGGTTGACAAGAAGTTCAACACGACCTGTCACTTTGCACTTGCAGCCCACAATGTCAGCTGTCTCCTGGGCTTCATCAAAATGAGTGTGACTAGTAGGTCAAAGGAGGTGATTTTCCCCTTCTACTCAGCTCTCATGAGACCCCACCTGGAGTACTGCGTTCAACTCTGGGGCCCCTAGCACAAGAGGGAGGTGGACCTGTTTGAGCAAGTGCAGAGGAGTGCCATGAAGATGAACCAAGGGCTGGAGCATCTCTCCTATGAAGACAGGCTGAGCAACTTGGGGTTGCTCAGCCTGGAGAAGAGAAGGCTTCAAGAAGACCTTCAGCAGCCTTCCAGCACCTAAAGGGGGCCTACAAGAAAGCTGGAGAGGGATTTTTTACAAGGGCATGTAGGGATAGGACAATGGGTAACAGCTTGAAACTGAAAGAGGGGAGATTTAGATTAGGTATTAGGAAGAAATTCTTTACTATGAGAGTGGTGAGGCACTGGAACAGGTTGCCCAGAGAACTTGTGGATGTCCTACATGCTTGTATTCAGAATATTTTAAGGTGGATGACTGGTATCATGCTACTGTGACACTCACACACTGATCTGTTCCCAAGTGATGCCAAAATACTTTTTTTAGTCTACCACTCCTGTGTGGTCTGCAATCACTGCATTAATGACTGTAAAAATTATTAAATGAAATCCTTTGCCAAAGGCACAAAAAGCTGCCAGCCCCAGTCTAAAGGTTTGGCCTTTCATGGACTTTGAAGTGAGGTGAGGCTAATTCAGTGAAGCCTGTTTCGTGCTACAAATACAACACAATCTGAGTTAGTATTTTTATGTAATAATGCACACCGGTGGAGGTGCTGACATCTGAGGTAGGAACAAGTTTATACAATACTGACATTAAATTATTTATTAGCATTAAGATGTCATTGTGAGATTAAAAAAATACTTTCAGCACTCAACAAGTTTTAAAACATCTTTCAATAATCCAGAAAAAAGAATGCTAACATAAAAATGTAAACAATCATGGAATTGTTTAAGTGTGAATTCCTGCATCTTTTGTTCTAATGACTTTATGTTGCTCATTTTTCATATCCGTCCAATATTTTCTTATAAAATGAAAAAAAAAAATCTTAGTAATGAGAATATTTTTGTTATAATAATAATATTTTAAATTAGTGTCTTTACATAAGTTTCCCAACAACCAACCCCTTAATGTTCTGTGCATTTTTTTAAAGAAAACCAAAAAAATATTTATTCATATATGTATTCCTAATGGTGTTTTAGTCATATTTTCCTCAAATTACTTTTAGAAAAAATATGAAGTGGCGCTATGCTTTTCCTTATATTAATCATATTATAAAAACAACATTTAAAGAAAATGGAATCTGTAAAATCAATCATTCTGGGTTAGAAAACGCCAGAATTAAGATTACCCTAGCAGTATTCATTTTGCAATCATCTACAGTATTTCTGGAGCCAGAAACAGAACCCAGCCATCCAAGATTCACTCTAATACTCTAGGCTCATTCACAATCCATCATTTGATGATGTACAGCCTTTTGCTGCTTGACCTAAAAGAACAAGTCACAGCCAACTTTCTGGTTGCAGCTACAGCGATAAACACAACACACTTTGTGATTTATACATTCATTTACTAACAGTTTAGAAACTGGATTCCTGAATGTTCTTCCTGGCAAGAGAGGAAGATGGTTCCACACAGTTCGTCCAAGAGGACAATTTTAGCATCTTTATTCTGCAAGATCACAAGAACGTGGGTCTGTATTTTTGGGTCCAGCAGAATGAAACCTGGGGCTGGCATTCACTAACAAGAGCAGAACTGCAGAATTTTGTAAAATAAGACAAGAAGGAACCAAAAGCTGTATGGTTACCTTGCACCCCTAAACTTACAATCATACTGGAATTATTCCCAATGTTTTTAGGTGAATTAGCTAAACATCAGAAAAGTATGTTTTTACTTCTACAAACAATGCATTCTAGTGCTTAAATTTCCTACACCATAATGCTGTTTCTAAAGTCTAAAACCAATTATGTTGGTTTGGCTTCTGAATACGATACCAAATTACTTGCTCAGATTTGAAGTCTGTGACATTTGCACAATTTATAGAATCTCAGTGGAAAAGCTATGATTCCAATATATTGCCTCTTCCCAGTTCCCAAACCAGACTTACTTTTCTGAGGGAGTAATGGTTGCTGCCGCCTATCATAAGTTTCCTTCCTTATCAGGCTGACAAGACTGCACAGCGAACACCCTAAGATTACTTTTCACTGAAGATTTAACTACAGTTAAGACCAATCGACTGAGGCTCATTTGAGGTTTAGGCACACACAACTGTTTCAACATGAGCTGGCTACCCTATCAAATGGGGACAAGGTTAGAGGATTACTAACTGCTAATGAAATTCCTCTACAAAATGCATGATTAACACCCTCAGTATTTCCCCACCATGCCATGTGTCAGACATTTCCCCCAGGAAAAGAAATTATTTCTGAAGTTTTCTAAACTTGTGGATGTGATCTCTGATGTCTTTGTGTCCCTATCTACCCACAACCACGTGTGGAACAAGGAAGACAAGGGTCCCAAATAATGCTTTTCTTCACAATTTATCTTATTCAAATGGTGATAATTTGCAAGGAACAACTTAAAGAACAGAAAACTTCAGGGAATAGATGCCTTATACTGGGGAGATGCAAATAGTACTTTTTAAATTCCTACAGTTCAGTCTGAATAACCTTTCTTTGGAAAAGGACTATTGTTCTACTAAGTTTCATGCTTATATTTGATATCACTCAAATATTGGAAACCCTTAAAGAAATGGTTAGAAATATGTAGCAAACAAAACAATATAATTTTTTAAAGCCTTGTATTTTATGAAAATTTTTCTTTAATCTCCTTTTTGAAGTGGTTTTGTTTTTTTTTTAAAAAAATCCCTGTGGCTATGGAAAATTTAGGGAAAAAAAAAATCTGAACATTTGTGAAAATGAAAGAACCACATTATCTACTTTGTGACTGATGAATTGCAGCATATGTACCCAAAAAGAGGATGGAAAACATGGGTGAACAGGGACAATTGCATTGGAGGTTTTGAGGCAAATAAACCCTCAGAAATCAAATGCACAGGATCAAGCATGCTTGCAAATATCTACTAAGCTGGCGTAGGTAGTTTGAGTCAAGTTGAATAATCATTTTAATAACCGTGAAGTCCATCAGAAAAAGGACTGGCATTCTTCCACTAATTTGCATATTTTAATGAATATGCTAATTATCTAGCCTACTGGCTAGGCTGGCAAGGCAAATGCAAAACAGCCTCAGTCACATATATCACTAGCATTTTCATCTAAAGCGTTACAGCTGAACAAATTCTTGCCTCTTCCCCTTCTTTATCTTTCGAATGAAATACTCCTTGCAAGTAAGCTAGTAATATAGAAGCTATTTTTTGTCTATGATGAATCTCATAAAAGTGTTAATGTTAAAAAAGGGGTTTTATTAATACATCAATTGTAACAAACAGCTAGACTAGTTACAGTATTTTAATTCAAAGTTTTATAACTGTGCTAGACAGTAACTATTCTTATTAACCAGTGCCTTTCTAACCCCTTGCCAAGGATATTTAATTTGATGTCCAAGTTTTCTTGCCTATGGGAAAACCATTTTCTGTTTTAGCTGCTAGCAACAAATAGAAGTGAATATGCCGTAAATAACTAGCTACTTTGAACTTTTGGGTCCCTTTATGGACAAAAGTTATCTACTCTGAAAAGGCATCATATAAACATGCCAAATTATTCAACCCTATGAAAAATGCTTTTCATCTGAATTGTAAGTTAAAACTTTTTCTGACTTTAGACAAACTGGAACCTGAAAAGATAAAAACTTAAAGCTTGATTTTTCTTTGGTTAGAGCATATGTTATATAAACACAAATCCCCAAAAGGTGCCAAGAATTGTCCCTCTGTTTTTCTAAATGATCATGTGTGCAGTCTAGCTGAAAAGACTCATCGATTATGTCTACATAAACAACAAAAGCCCTTAGAAAAAATATCTAGATCAAAAGCCTGTCAAACACTGAACAGGAAAGAGAAATCCTGCTTTAAACATGGCCTCTTTCAAGTCTGAATTCAATCCCATGAAGTAAAAACAAAGGATTTCATAATGAAAGGTATTTAAAATTACTTTATTTTTGGAACTTAACCAGGGATTCTTTTCTCCTATATGTTAACCTTTGTCTTTCTTACACTGGGAAAGAATTCTGCAAAATGGGCCTTACAGTTTTAAATAAATGTAGAGATCTTTCAGTCACAGTCTACTGTGCTCACAATACACATTTCCAATTATTTTCAATAAAACGCAACAGGGATATTTTTCCTGACGTTGTGGGTTTCTCCTTTTGTCAACCAACTGACAATATCCACTGTTAAAATGGGAACACAATAAAGTTCTTAATAGCTGAGATGCATTTCTTTTCTTTTTCCATCTTCATTCTCACTTTTCCTAAAATACAGTCACATAATCAAGAAAAGAAATCCCATATCCTTGAAAACCAGAACAGATTACTATATAGCTTATATATAATTATGCTTTGGAGTTATAGTCAGAATCAAAAAGCAATCTAAAGTATAGATTCAGATACTTCTAAAAGTATGTTTTCTATAAGAAGTTAAAGATATTTAGCAGATGAAGTCTGATGAAATATAATCCTCATGTATTTCCTGCTATTATTAAGGTTAATATGCAAACATAGAGCATGATTTTCAGTATTCCTAGCGATGTCTGATTGATCTGTAATTTGTGATTGTCTCCTATCTCTCTATATGGATAATAATATAAACCCTACTTAAAACATTTGCTACATGTTTAATCATGCCACTACTGTAACATTTATATGTCATGTACATAATCATAATCTAGTTTTAAATTACATCACACCTACTATTGTTGGTGACAACATCCAGTTTACCAGGTTTGGCTAATAGACATTTGTCTTAGAAAACATCAGTTCACATCTGATGGTTCAAAATGGTTGTTTTGCTCAATTTATTCATTGTAATTGAGAGTTCTGTAACATGGATTGGTATATACTAGAACATATGTACTTCACTTCCTACAATATTCCGATAGATGGTCGTGGATATTCTAACGAGGAAGAGATTAATACATATCTGAGTGGCCTCTCAAACATAATGTACATTCAGTTAATAATGATTTCTATACTTGATAGGTCATTATCACAGGTCTAGGCTAAAAAACATCCCCATTAAATCAGCACTAGAAATTTTCACATAACTTACCTGTTCAGGAGACGACAGATGTGTCTTATATTATAAAATGCAATATCAAAGCAGAAGGAGCATCAAAGTGATCAAGAAAATTAAAATTACATTGATGTACCCATAAGGCCATTATTACCCTGATGCATTGGATTCTGACTTGTATCAAAAAGTGATTTGGTCAACACAACATATACTTCTTCAGAGTATTATTTCAGAAGATGCTCTGGTATTCCACTAGTCAAAAATTAAAGTTATCCATACCTTCTATAGTCTTGCACAAGAAGGGTCTATTAAAGCATTGAAAGCATAGTCTCATTTATAAAGTGCTTTCCTTCTAGCACTCCAGATGCTAGTTCATCATGGGTATTTCTAATCTATTTTCTCTTGCAGTGTTTTCCACTAATTACATGTGAGTATTTCATATGGATTTGCCTTATATCTGGAAAACCTTTAACTACTTCTGCTATGCTTAGTCTATATTTTTGGGACATAAAAAAGAACCATCTATTTGGAAAGAAGTTAATGAAACAGATCCAACTTCAATAATTTTTCAAGGAACAAAGGTTGTAAAATTACTTTCTAATGGAATGTTGAATTTATCAGATCATGCACTCAAGCCAATAGCATTTGTCTTTGCTGTCATGCAAAACAAAGTGACTCACCTACACTACAACAGAATCATTTCACAAATCTTTTAGAACTGTGTGGCATCTGATTAAACTAATCCATATCTTTCTATGATGCCAAAATAAACAGTCCCTTTCCCACAATGTATAAACATTGTTCCCATAACTTTCCTTTGAAATGTCATGAAAAGGTTAAGTGACGTTTCATTATTTACCTTGACTAATGAATTGCTCCATGCTGTCTTTGAAAGGCTGGAGGTGCTCTTCTAGTGATAGCTGATAAACTTTTGCTGCTTCTGTCTCACATGCTGAAATTGAAGTAATAGATTAGTTTAGGATGACACACCATAGTATGGATCTGCATAGTCTAATAAAAGACACAAATTAGCCAGTGAAACTGCTGGAATATGTGCCTCAAATGCACTACTTCAAGGACAAAAACTATGATAATATGTTCAGGAATAGTTATGTTCCCAGTCAAATATTTTTGACCAAAATATACAGATAACTTATGGCCAGTGTTTACATTAGTAGTAGCAAAAATTAACAAAAGTATTCAATTGTGTTGAAGGTGAAAAACAAATTTAAGGAGCTGAAATGTACAG
This sequence comes from Nestor notabilis, assembly GCF_000696875.1. Taxonomy (NCBI): domain Eukaryota; kingdom Metazoa; phylum Chordata; class Aves; order Psittaciformes; family Psittacidae; genus Nestor; species Nestor notabilis. The sequence continues at coordinate 582 of NW_009927702.1, read as the reverse complement.
GAACTAAATTATAAATTCAGATCCCAGGCTGTGTTGATATAGCTAGCCCCAGGTAACAGTAACTAAATCAACCCAAAAGTTCAGATGCAAAACCTGCACCAAATAGTAGGAAGGACCTTAATTTAGTGAATAAGGCCAGATGAGGGCTTGATGCCTCATAAAACTGAAGACGTAGTAAAGTTCCTTGCATTGTTCAAAAGTAATAACACAAAACGATTAAAGTGAAAGATTCTAAGAGTACAATTATCATGGCTTGAACTCCATGAGAGATCTTGGAGGACAGCTTTGTTCTTACTGCATTAGATACCAAGAGAGAAAAACTGGAGCCAGAAGCAGCCCTGACAGAGATTATTCATTGGTGAGGTAGTAACACTGTGCTTCCACAACTATCCAAGATAATTTAGTTCACGGCAACAAAAGGCTTGACGCTACTACTTTAGGAGTATGTTGAGCTCTTGTTTCTACTACAGAGGAAATCTTTCTAGGCTGTGGTAACTTTCCATCATTCAATGGAAATGAATCCTGCTTGATTCTGCCTCAAAATTTCCACTGAAAGCGCACACATTAAAAAAAAAAAAAAAA
>NW_009927701.1:0-4356 GCF_000696875.1 Nestor notabilis | reverse complement strand
AGCATGTATTACCCGCAGTGGGTGGAGGTGTGAAATCCTCTCAAAGCCTTTCATCCTTTGCTCTTTGAACACCCTGAAGCTTTGTGGCTCAATCAGTTTGTCTCATAATACTAAGAAACAATAGTGCTCAACCATGAGCAGAGAAGCAATTTTAGCATGCAGTTCCCAAGGGAGTGGTGCAGCACAGCCCTCCTTCTAGGATGCCAGCACCAAGGAGACCTTGTGCTTGTGATTTTTCACTCCTCAGTTGCTCTGAGCATGTCATTTCTGTCCGTTCAGCCCAGTAGGTCACAGCAAACTTCACCTCTTGGAAGAAAATTAGTTTATGTTTCAATGCTTTTAAGCGTGTGTCAGTCAGGAATCACATCACTGCAGTAGTACTGTATGAGCAGAAAGTTGAAATAAAAGAAATTTTGGAATAGATGAATGATGGTGCACGAAGAGGGAAATTTCTAGGTCATGGAATTGACCAGGACAGTCAAAATATATATCTGAGGCTAAACAGCATGTTTGCATCATTTAATTCTTAAGACAAGAACTGAACCTTTCTTTTTGATGGAAAGCCTCTTTCAAAGCAAGTTTGATTATAACCCAAGCAGCCATTTCTCAGAAGGAAAACATAGAAAGGATTTTTCCACAACTATGTCATCTTTCAGAAATCTATTTTCTTAAGCATTAATGATCCACATAAAGGACTTTGAGTTAGACCTCACACAACCCACGTGAACAGATTGAACGGAAGAGAAGGTTTTGCTCCCTGCATTAAATTGTGCTGTTAGAAGACATTGACTTGTCTTGGAAAATGGGCTATTTTGACATCAATGGCTCAAAATTATGGAAAGTGAGCAGCGACTAGATTCCATCTAACAGATACTGGCTCCATTTTCTTTAATTCAAAGACTTTTCTCCAAATTACATTTAAAATACCTTTGAGGGTATTTTATAATGAAACGGAGTGCTTTCCAAAGTGCAAAATATATTTGGCCACCGTGGCTCTGGGCTAGGAGCAGACAACAGCACAGGTTGCTTGCTCCAGAGGCAGGAAGACCCTTTGCAGGGTGCACAAAGGGTCTTGGGGTTTCTGGCTCAGCACACTTGTTCCTCTTTTGCTGTACCATTTCTGAAATCATTCTGGCAGGGGGAATCACCGTTCTCGTTTGCACATCGTGCCCTCTGCTGGGAAAGCAATGGCTTAGGCCAGCCACAAAGAAAATCCTGCTTTGCTCTGGCAAATGCTGTGGCACAATGTGATGCTGGGAGGAGGCAGCTCCAGACCTGGACTCATAACAGCACCTTTCACCTGCCACCCCAGTGCTCTGCCACACCATACCCAGTTATTGAGACCTGGGTTTGGGAGCTCTCCTTTGCATGCCAAATCTCACTGGGGGTGATTTTCTGCTCCTTTACTCCCAGGATTGAGTTAGGGCAGGCAGTTACATTGCTATAGAGCCACTGCTGAAAATAAGTATTTTCCATTTAGACTGTGGTAAACAAACACTGCTGGTCGTGGAAATGAATGCTGAACATGGATAGACATATACTTTGATCTAAGACTCCTCCTTTTTTAAACTTTTAGCCCAAATGTGCATTTGTTTTCTGACTCTTGCATTTGCATTCTGATTTTTGGTATTTGTGAGCCTCTTCCAGTTCTCTGAGAACAAAAAGGGAACCTCAAGTGGAAAACAGGAAGGACAAGTGGAAAACAAGGAAAGACACAACTTCTACAGAAGAAAGTTTTTTGGTTTTTTTTTTTAAAAAAGCAACCCAAAAGTATTAGAATCACAGAATGGGTAAAAGGGTTAGAAAGGACCTTAAGATCACCTAGTTCCAACCCTCTGCCACCGGCAGGGACACCTTCCACTTGACCATGTTGCTCCAAGCCCCTGTGGTCCAACCTGGCCTTAAACACTGCCAGGAATGGAGCATTAACAACTTCCTAGGGCAGCCTGTTACAGTGTCAGTATTAGAACCTTGCTTCTTAAACCCTACGTTTTATACAACTCTGACATTTTAATCCTCATTGAGAGTATTCAGCTCCCCCACTGAATGACAGGGTGTTCAAATGATTAGGAAATTATTATATAGGAAATATCCGAAAATCAAGTTGTGTTATTATATGTACATTACTTGCAAAAGACCTAGATCATGAAACTTTAGTAATTGAAAGCACTCATGTTCTCTTTCATGACACAAAAGCTTATGTTTAACTATCAAGGCCTGTGCAGTACCACGGCTGACTGCAACTTATCTAGAGTTTTCAGTGAAAAGCTGAATTTTCAACTAAATAAAGCCTTTTTTTTTTTCTTCATCTGGAAACTAAGAATAAAAGTTGCCACCTAAAAGAAGAACCTCGGAATCCTGACTTGTGTTGCCAAACTAAAATCAAATCTGCCAAAAATTCCCTCTCATCAGACTAATTTCCTCAAAATTTCTTTTCCACAGGGAAAAAAATCTCTCTCTGCTCCCATAAAGGTGACCTCCAGGACCATGATTAACTCCCTTCCTCCATGCAGCCTTCTGCCAAAGCCATCAACACAGCCAAATCCCCACCAAACAGCTTTAGAATATTAGTGCTGAGGGAAATGATCAGTAACAGGTGCTTGCAGGAAAAAATAAAGCAGAGAGTTTAGATCTCTCATGAAGAATGAACATTACGTGCAACAGGGAAGATAGGAGCATCCTGTGCAGCTTTGCTCACCCAAGGAGGCCACACTGGAGCAGTGGCAGGTAGCTCACCACAAAGTGTAGGTATGCATGTAGTGCGTGCTCAGAGCAAGTAATCAGCAGTAGGACAGACATAGCCAGTTTGTGGCAGGTTTATGTGAATCCTCACCTTGCTTTTGCAAGGGGTGTGAACCTGCGTGCAATGTGGGTCATGGTGTCAGGGTGCAGCCTGTCAAAGCTCTGCTGTGACATATAGTTTTCAATTTAACAGGAGCTTACCAAGGTATCAGATGACACCGTAACTTGAAAGTCACCCCACAGCTTGATGTTTGCAAGAAAAAGTGCTTGATTCCAGCTGCATGACCCAGCACCTCCGACATCCTGGGCATATATCTTCCGATATAATCAGGGAAAAACCAGATTGCAGGTACAGATGTGGCACCAGGAGCCTGCACCCCCAGAGCTGGGCAGTGCACTCAGGCACACAGAATAGTCAGAATGCAACAGGGATGGGGAGGGACCATACCTCATTGGAGCACTGCGGGGTGAGCAATGCCCCAGGCTGCCAGCACTGGCGTCCTCCAGCCACCATACTGTGTGAGGGTAGCAGCTTCTCACCTCGTACAATGGGTGACTTAATTTCCTGGCATTCTGGGGCTTGTTTCATGTTTAGCACTATTTGATTTTGTGTTTAATCCTGCTTAGTGCCAGTGTGGAAGGTCAGAGGGGGAGTGTAGGCATTGCTGTCCCTGTTAGGGGTTTAGTGAGTGATGCTTTTGTCCAAAACATTATTTGCTTGCCTTCTCCACCTATTTTTCTGAGAGGAATGAAATGTAATTAAAACCTAACTCAGGGCTTTGGGATAATTCCCAAAGAAGGAAACAGCATGTGCTCGCTCCTGTCAGATTTCATGTGCTGGTAGAATGTGTATTAAAGGAATAAATAGCGCATGTGAAATAACACAATGTTTGAGTCCACAGCAAATTATTTATGTCCTCACAGCAGCTTATCAGGAAGGAAAGACAGGCAAGTGCTGTCCAGGGCTGTGCAGGACTGACCCACCACAGAGCTGTGCAGACAGTGCCGGTGAGACTCAGTAGGGATGTGCCTGCAAGACAGAGGCACTTCAACACCACTGGCACTCTGGGAAGGATTTTTAATGATGTATTTCATTATATAAATCCTGCCAGTTGCCTGTTCTAAAAAGTGACAGGGCTATGAAGAGGCTGGCTCTTGCCTTGACTCATATTTCGGACAGTCTCTCCAGGTGTTGCTCAGCCACTCAGTCAGCAGCACTGCTTGACGTGTTGCTTCATGTTTTATTTTCACCTTTTATGGCAATAAAGACAATTATCCAACAAAAGTCCCTGTTCCAAGGGCCCATCTGAGCTGTACAACATATTTGCACCCCGCACCCGGAGTGCTCTCCGGGTTGCAGCCTTTGTGTGCCTGGGTGCAGGCTCTGGGCTGCCCTCAGTGACACTCAGCTCCACGGGCTCCTTTGCTGGACATTGCTGAACTGCAGTCCCTTTGGCAGCTTACACACTGCCTGGCTTGCTGGGCCTGCACTGGGGTTCCTCCAGCTCTCCAGTACCATGGGGGTGTTTCACAGGGTTGGTGTTTCCCAACAATGTAACTCACGGTATCAATCCACTCAGAGGCACAGCCTGGTGTCTGGCAAAGCTGAGCCCC
>NW_009927700.1:55130-104291 GCF_000696875.1 Nestor notabilis | reverse complement strand
GAAGACTGAGGCAAAGAAGTCATTAAGACCCATTCATCCTTTTCTTCTTTCCATACTGTGCTGGGTTCAGCTACAGCAGTCATTTTTTCTCCTTCTTAGTAGCTGGTGCAGTGCTGTGTTTTTGACTTTCAGTCTGGGAACAACGCTGATAACACCGATGTTTTTAGTTGTTGCTAAGTAATGTTTACTCTGGCCAAGGACTTTCTCAGTCTCATGCTTTGCCAGAGAGGAGGGGAAGCCAGGAGGAAGCAGAGGCAGGACACCTGACCCAAACTGGCCAAAGGGGTATTCCATACCACAGCACGTCATGCCCAGTATATAAACTGGGGGGAGTTACCCGGAAGGCCCAGATCGCTGCTCGGGTCGGGCTGGGTGTCGGTCGGCGGGTGGTGAGCGGTTGTGTCCTTTTCCCTTGTTATTCCTCTTATCATTATTATTGGTAGCAGTAGTGGTTTGTATTATACCTTAGTTACTGGAGAGCTGTTATCTCAACCCGTGGGAGTTACATTCCTCTGATTCTCCTCCCCATCCCTCCGGGAGCGGGGGGAGGAGGGAAGAGGGGGGGGAGTGATCGAGTGGCTGCGTGGTTCCAAGTTGCCTGCTGGGCTTAAACCACAACACATAAATACATGTAAATATTATTATTTTTTATATCTTCATTTCTCATAGATATTACTCTTAGCCAAAAGGTCCTTCAACATATCTGTTATTTCTCCAAAGAATGAGATACTTCATAGTTTTATGGAGCCATCTTTATGTGTGTTTGTAGGATTTGAGGTACTAAGAAGGCTTCCATTTATTTTTAGCATGTTATTTCATTTTGGTTACGTGCATTTGAGCATGAGATTTGTGGCTGAATTCAGTAAAGCCCTTTGAAACCTATTCTCAGCTACACTCTATTCTTTTTTAATCCTAAATTTTCAGCATTCTCAACTGTTGTAACGTTGTGTCATCACCATTTTTACCAAAAAATGAGTCAAAGTAGTAACAGAGATAGATAACTCCACATTCTGACAATAAATGCAGATGATAACAAGGATGCTAAATTAAGCAGTCATTGCTAGACATAGAGGAGTCTAGGGATGTGGTTTGCAGTATCACTCTCAGCAGGTGACACCTGCTAGGCAGGCAGTTCTTCCTATGGAGTTCTGATTTACCAGATGTACAGACTAAAGCTTTACATTCCCATAGCTCACATTTCATCCTGTGTAATGTCATCAACCAGGCACTACAAAGCCATGCCAATCTTGCAGCCATAGACAAATTCTGATTGAGACATAGATTTGAGTTAATTCTTGGGAAATGCCACTTTTGAGCCTGTTTGTGCAAAGGGGTAGAAAATGTTCCCAGGCTTTTTTTCTCTGTGTTTTGCTCTGCAGCTCAACCTTGATTTCATGAGTCTTATGTTCAATGGTCACTTACTCCCTAATACCTTGGGAGCAGGCAGAATGTTGTAAGTGAAATTGAATTGAATAAAGCACCAAAGGGTAAGGCTGTCAGGAGCAATTGCTTAAAACTAGAAGAATAGACTACTTAAAATAAGATCTTGAAGCTAGAACATAAGGTAGTTATTTAATTTTTTGGCTTACAGTATCCATCTTGTCATTACTCTTTTAGGAAAAGTCTAAGAAAATTGTTGAGTACATGAAAGTAAGAAAAGTAATTTTATTTGATAGAAGAGGTTGGCATTGGTAAACAGATATAGTCATTCAATGCATCGTTAGCCCCAGAAAAGAATTGTTGGATTCTGTCCAAAGTAGACAAAAATTCTATTCGGAAAGGGAACTGATCACAGCCAGATGAATTAGACCTATTGTCTAAAAAATGGGAACTTGTCACTTGTGATAAATTATCATTTAAGATATTGATGAGGCTGCTAGGAGACATTTACATATATGGCAACACAAACAGAATCACTCTAGCCATAAGTATTGCCAGAACTGGATCCCTGTGCCACAGGTCATGCTCACACAGGTACCTGCCCTGAGATGCCTCCAACAGAAATTGAAGAGACTGAGAAGTGAAGTAAAGCCAGTGTCATGCCCAGGTTTAGAGACAGGTCTTGCCTGTTCTCCAACAGGAGGGCTCTTTTCCAGAACACAGCATGGAAAGTGAGTCTGCTGAGTACAGACAGATACCTAAAACGGGCAGAAATTGCACTCTACCACAAAATTTGGATGAAAAAACAGGGACCCCTAGTACTGTGTGAGCACTGTGCAATAATGGTGCAGAGGGTAAGGAAGGAAAGTGGGGGATGCAAAAAGAAGAGAGATGGAGACAATTCTTGAGAAGTTATGAGCCAGCATAGAGCCAGCTGCTTGAAACAGTAACAAATTCAAACTAATTTTCAAAAGAAGCAACAAAAGAGAGGATCAGCTTTTGATAGAGCACAGCAGGGAAAACGTATAAGTCATCTGCAATCGATAATTTTGCCAAAAGGCTAAGCTACTTCCGTGATAAAGAGCTGGCTTTCATGTCAAAAGGAGCAAGTGCCTGTGGGAGGTCAAAGTTTGAAATGAGATTACTCACAAGGATCAGAAAGATAATCAAATCTGCCCACTTCTGTGGCAGTGACATATCAGTACAAAGGACTCAAGTTCTAAATAGCCACAGTTAGGAATGAAAAAGGATAAACTGCAAAATCCTGATGAGATGACAAAAGGGAAGAACGGTTTCTGAGGGCAACTCATTTCCAACTGACTTGAAAGGACCAAGCTCACTGGCCTGTTAAATGGCTTTTGCTGTTCAGTTGAGAGGGAACTGGAAGCAAGGACACTCAGACTCAGATACTCAAGTATGGATCTTGCAGGGTTAGCAACTCTTGCAGTTTTAAGAGTGAAGTACATGGAGCCCAAGTAAGCACCCATGGCCCTGTGCAATGAATGGAGAAAGTGGACACAGTGCCTGGGAGAAAGCCAAAGCTAGCCAGAAACAAATGTTCAGAAAGGAGAAATGTGTCAGCTGTCTGTTTAATTTACTTGTGTGAAAGCAGCACTGGTGTTCACACACAGGTACATGCTTGTCCTCATCACTGGAGCTGTGGTGTCCTTTCCTGACTGAGCATGAGCCCATGCACATGGAGGTGCTGAAGGGGTGCAGAGGGTGTGCTGAATGTACCACAGCACCAGAACAGGTTTGTCTCATGCTAACACTGAAATGTCTAAGTGGGCTGATACCCCCTGGCATCCCATGAAAGGCAAGACAAAATGGTCTGGGTGAGTCTGAGTGAGGAAAGTACCCTGGTCAGCCTACTCAGATGATACCAGCAAAACAAAGTTCAGGATAAGAGCATCAGGACCATCTTTGTCAGCCCAGAACAGCCTGTTTGTAACTTGGCAGCTGCCATGGAGCCTGAGAACTTCAATAAAAGGTGTATTTCCTCCACCTTTATGTATCTCTTTTCCCTTTTGTAGCCATGTCTGTCTGTTTGTTCAAAGGCAGGAAAGCAACTATCCTTCAAAGCTCATACCTGAACAACAGAACCAACTCTTTCATCCCAGAAAAGAAAGATTACTTGGCAGAATCAGAGATTGTATCCAAAATCCTGTTTCTGAAAGAAGGGTTTTGATACAGTTTGATTATTCTTTTTCCTTCGTGCAGAAACTCTATTACAGTTTCAGAAGACTTTATTTTGTTTTGATTCTTTTCCTTTTGTGTATCTTAGTCAATAAATGTCCAGACTTCGGCACCGATTTCTCACTTTGTTTTTTATGGCAGTCCATATTGTACAGACCCTGAACCCTGTTTCACTGTTTGATGTTTTTCAGTAATGCAAACACCTTTTACAGACTGCAATTAATTATTCTATCAAAATTAATACACCATAATGATATTAACAGTTGTATGTAAACAACTAATCAACAACATTAATAGAACTCAGGTTGCAGTTTTGCTGTCTCTTGTTTCAGCAGAGTTGACCAGTAATGAGTGTATTTATCTGTCGTCTTTATATTTATCTATAAGGAATAAGACTAACAAAATATTGCTTTTAATTTTAAAAATTAAGTTGATTTCAGGTGATTGTTTGAACGTCACTTCTACATTCTGAAATTTTACTGAAATATATATATCTTGCAATACATGTTTGCCACATGCTTCTACAAGGAAAGGCTCTTCTACTATCCCTATCTTCTGAAGAATTTTAGGCCAGTAAACCTCGCTAGCAAGTTAGTTATAAACTCAGCAGCTACAGCCATGCCATTTTCTTTCCTTCTACTAAATGTTTGTGGAGTTTTGTAGGCAGCAAGTCAAGGTTGTGTACACCTGAGTGGCCCTGTTACAGCCTGTCCCCATTCTCCTTATGTCTTCTGGAGAAGCACAGCTGTTCCCCTGCCTTTGATGACTTTTGTTCTCAGCCAGTGCACAATTTGTTCTCTAAAACCTTATGCATTTTATATGAAAACTACTTCCAGAAAATGATCTCACAGTACAATTTTGCCCCAGTTTTGTAAGTCCTTCCATAACCTTTCCTGATGCCTTCAGTAGATGTCTTCAAGTGTTTCTATTGTCTTCCTCATTGGTAGTTTACAGTACCTTGATGCTTTGTGCTTGGGACTCATGCAGATATCTATTTAAAAGTACATTTTTAGCACAGGGATTTAGCCATCTGATTCCTATTAACAGTAATGGGAACTGCATGGCTAAGTCAATTACCATGTACTGTGTTAAACATTTACCAGTCAGTACCTTCCCTCTGTTTTCCTTTCCTTTTAAGATGTATTCTAGCCTTTCTAAAATTAATGTGCTGATCTGCGTATTTGAGCTGCATATGGATCACTAAAAATCTTGCTTATATTGATGTGTATTTATTGTTGTGTGCACTGATGGAAGTGAAATACCTCTCCTAGTATTGCATGGCTTCAGCAATAGACTTTGAGCTTTAAATTTTGATGTTTCTTCAGATTAATCTCACAAAGAAACAGAGGAACAGTATAAGTTGGACCAAGGGTACCACCAGAGGACTCTCACATGAGGGGTCTCACTGAGTGTACTGTGGCACCTCTCAAATTCAAGCACCCACATGAGAATATAAATGACCCTGATCAAAACTCTGGTAGAGATGACACAAACATTTCCCTTCTGTCTGCTGCTGTTTCCCCCACTGACAAGTGCAAACAAAGGTGGCACTGAGTGAATTCAAGAGGGTAAAGCCAAGTTTTCAGTGAAAGAAATATTTGGAAAAAGAAACAGACATTTGGAAAGATCAATACCACAGCACTAATCAAGCTTGTGTGTGGTCTTGACATCCCAACACATGCATTTTTGCTTAGGGAGATGGTACTTTTTGCTGAAAGTGTTTTTGTCCTCTTTGGCTCACAAAGAGACTTTGTCCTTTCTGTTTAGATAAGGACCTACTTAGTATGACCTACATTTTCATCTTGCCACTGTAAAAGGAGAACAGGATTTCTGTCAGAATGGTTAAAGGAGGCAAAGAAAAAACTATGACAAACTTCTGTTTTATTTTAAAGAACAAAAAATTTTTCTATTTTTCTTTGCAATCAATTTTAAACAAAATAAAAAATGGGCAAAGAATTAAAGATGTTTATCAGCTTTGTCAGAAATTATTAATTTCATTAGCTCTGATTCAAAGCTTCCCAGACATGTAGGCAAAATTGTATGAGGGTAAGATAACCTAATTAAAATGAAGAGCTGGAAGCAGACTTCTAGGTGTGTGAGGAAATACATGGTAAAATCTCCTTCTGTCTCACTGTAGTAGCTGACACCTTCCTCAGCAAAAACAGTGGCAATGAGAGAAGAGGGCTGTGTGGATAAAACAGCACTGTCTTTCTGGATGGCACCTTGTTTGAGCAGCTTCCTGTTGGATTTTATGAGCACAGCAGATACCCTTTTACCTCTGCTTCTTTGACATATTCAGTTGTTTATGCCTAAATCTGGATCATCAGAAGCAGTTCACCACCAGGAAGAATATCTGGCAGCACAGTTATTCACCTCCTTCAGATACATTTGTCTACCATTTGCTTACTCATTCACCAGGAAACATAGAAATACTATAAAGCAACTGGTCTCTTGCTGAGATTACTATTATTAGTTACCTAAAAACTAACATCTAACAACATAGAAATTTCTCTGTCTTGTTTTACTGAACAAAGTGAACCTTGCTATTGAAATCTCTTAACTGGTGCTGTTATTAATTTATATTAAAACTGCATTCTCTAGTACCTTCGATGGTCATTCTTTGAGTGACTTGAAATCATTCATTTAGTAATAAAATAGTGTAGTTGGCAGGATCTCAAATCAGATTTTACAAGGCTCATAAAACAAGTTGCGCATATTAAAGGTTGTAAAGACCCTGATAACAATTACATTTAAAATAATTTTAGTTAGCACAACTGACAATTTCACATAGGAGAATTTTTTTATTCAGGAAAAAATTGGCCAAGGAGCTCCCATAACCATTGATTTTGCTTGTTAGCAAATCCTGTAATACTGTGGAAGTTGAGATTTTGAAAGAATGCACTGAAAAACAGTATTCTGGTCCTTTGAAATCAATCACGACCGTCTTGGTAAAACTCGTATGGAATGTGTCTGTCATGAGTTAAGAAATGGTTATATAGTTAATGCCTGCCAAACAAGCCTTTAGTGTAGCATAATCAGCTTCTGTAAAGCAGTAGGTTTAACACAGTATTTCTGTAAACAAGTCTGACTAGTTCTAATATGCCATAAAACTAATATGATAGATAAAAAGGCTTTAATTGAGAGATGAAAACCCCCCCAAGCAAACCAGCAGAAAACAAGGAATACTTCCTACAACAGAAGATTTAAATGCTATCTGAAAATATGGTGGATACTGCATTATGGTAGGGTCCAATCCCTTAAGAGCCTGGCTCATACAGTTGAGGCATAAGGTACAATTTCTAGAAAGGAATTCATATTAAGGAGGGTATGATTTCATGCTTTTGATATGAAATGAAACATGTAAATTATATTGAAACAAGTATTCATTTAAATTTCTTAACAGAAAAAGAATCTGTGAAAAAACGAACTTTTTCCAGGAAAAAAAGTAGATTTTATGGGAGATGATTTTTTTTTCTAGTAGTCATCTAAAATGAAAACTAATGAACTCTATCTCTAAATGTTCATGGTTGTACATTTAAAAACAGAGTGTAGATCAGTATTCCAGAATGAGAGACTATATCCAGGAATGCAGTGACACTGGAAAGTGTCCAGAGGCCAAGAATATAAGCAGTTGCATCTTTGCTTTCAGTGTGATGGATTGACATAAGTCTTGGCTGTACAAGGTCAGGAATATCAGTTAAGAATAGTAGGTGTTTTTATTTTTGCATACTACTAGTAATACCGTAACCAAAAAAAATAAAACATGACCATTTCTGATGCTGCAGTTTAAAAAGCATTCTGAAAAAGTGAGAAGCATTCAAGAAGAGCTAGATGAAAGATTCTAGGTTTGGAAAAGATATTTTGTACTGAGAAACTTAAGAACATCTGCTTGTTTTGTTGAAGAGAATGTTAAGGGGTGGTTTGATCATGGTCTGCAAGTACCTACCTCAGGAACAGATTTCTCATAGCCAGTTATTTAATTTAGTGGTAAAAATCATAATGAGATTCAGTGGTTGGAAGCTGAGGCAAGACAAATTTAGATTTGAAACACAAAACTAAATTTTAACACTGAAGGTAGTTAAACATAGGCATAACTTGCCTAGGAATGTGGTTGATTCTCCACCATGTGGACCCTCTATTTTAGGATTGAATGTCCCTCTACAACATATGACAGAGTTCAAACATAAATTAATAAGAGATTTCTGTGGCTACGTTCTGCTGAAAATAAAACAAAATAATCTTTTGAAGGTGGCTTTTCAACTTAAGATTTATGAATTTTTCCGAAGAGTGTAATAATACAAACTGAATGTAACTACTCCTAATGTCTATTTGAGGCTACTGAAAACATGAAACTTCAGATCTAGAAATGCAAACAGCATATTTTTAAAGGAGTGATGATTCACCTGTTCATAACTGTGGAAATGTCAGCTCCTTTACTCCCTATCAAAACAAGAAAAAAATGAGAAGAACATTTGTATTATTAGTCTTTAAAATCTGGCTCAGGCAGTGGGTCATTAAAGCCCCATGTAAGTATATGTTTGGGAATTCAGTTATAATTGCCAACCCTACACAAATGGGGATAAAAATCCTTGTACCGCAGCAGATTGTGAGGCAATTAGCTTTCAGCATGGCTTCTACAGAAAACTCCTTCTGAAATCCTAATACCTAAATCACACCAGCTTTTTTTTCCCAGACACCTGTCCTCTTGGTTGTAATGTATTTTCTATTGCATCTCTGTAGCTTTGACAGTTAGGCCAGATGCTCATTTACGCTGGAACTGATATGAGGATGATGAGCTCTTTGACAACACTGTGATCCAGTGCTTGACATTGCCAAAGAATCAGTGATGTTATCTGTTTAATCATCACACCCATCCTATGGCTAATGTCTTTGAAAAGTTACCTGGCCCATGACTTTTTCTGGACTAATGCAAGTTAGCTGTGAACTACAAAGCTGTGAGCAACCTTTATTTTGCTTTGGCAGTTTTCAGATCTCCCAGTGGTTTTTCTTTTCCTAGGGGAACCATATATACATTTTAAAGAATCCTGGGAAGTCCAGTAGCTTTGAAATGAAACCAGACAAGCTTGTGAATGTCTCTGTGAAGGATCTGGCTTTTTTGGGGTGAGAAAATTACATTGCCAGTATATCTTAGGACCCAGTAATTGATACTGCTAGTAGTTGTAGTTTTGAATGGAAGAGTCAAACTGTGCAATTTAGCTGTAGTTGTTAATCAGATTTTATTCATCATCAGAATATTTTTTTTGAAAATCACTTCCACTTCTTATTCAACTTGCCATTCCTTTCTAAAAGTAATAATGGGACTCTCTCCCATAAAACATAATAGTATAACTTGGCATTTAGTTTAATCAGTGCCATGCTCACTCAATCTTGGCAAAAGGTGGGGGGAAAAGGTAGGATTCTCCAGTTTAAGTTTTATAAAGTTTGGCAAAATTGAGATGAATAAAGAAAGAGGAAGTGAAGAAGAGCTGGTAAGAGAGGTGACAGAAAGGTAAAGGCAGTTAGCAATTTGTATTTTATGAATGAAATTAAGAGAAAATATTGTGGAAGTGGAAAGGTTGTTTGGTATGAACTGAGTCTGTGTTTGGGCGATAGCTGAGAGATAAATACATTGTGGAACTTGGCATGGATACACAAATGCCTGAGCAGCTTCTGGAATCACTTTTCTTCCAGTATTCATCATATACATCACAATGGAGCTGTTTGAGAGACATAAATAAATGTGACTCACAAATTCAACTATGTTACGATAACAAGTTGCACTAAACTAAAAATAAGGAAGATCTGTTAAACACAGAGTGCTGTAGTATTACACAAGAAATGAAATACAGCTCACGTCTCCACCTGAAGGAGCACTTGTGGCTTATCTTCACAGGTTATTTGGGAACAGGTTGGCACATGTGGCCCATGAGGGCTTGCAGCAGGCATTTGCTAAACAAGTATAAGTCACTGAAGAACCGAGTAGCTGTATTTCTGAAGTTAACAGCCAAGACACATTTCCATTGTATCTTCCCTTGTCTCCCTTCTCTCCATGTCTCTGTTTTAGTTTCTGTGTTTTCTAGAGGAGGCAGGACCTGAAGCATTGACCAGGGTTATGGGAAAGTTCAGCTGCAAGCTCGGACTCTGTCCAGTTATACAAACTTGAGCACATTGTTTTGTTTCTCTTTGCCTCTATTCTCACGTAGCCCTTGTCTTTATATATTTTCTTCTTACAAGTCATTGGACAAGATGCACAAACTGCAGCTGGAGTGGGGATCAGAACTTAGGAATCTCACAATCTTGTTGCTGGGTGATGGTAGAACTGATGTGTAAATAGGCTGATTTATGAGGGCCTGGTCCAGTGATGAGAAAAGGTTAACCTCTGGTTATGTTCCTTCTTGGATGTTACAACACAACTTATGAAGCACATCATGAACTATTTTATATCACAGAGATGGTCACTTAAAGAAGATGAAAATCAGAGCTCAGTATGATGGTCATCCACATGTGATGTTCTTCACCAAAGCTCAGCCATCGCTTGAAGGGTTGCTCGAAGAGGCAGGGTAAGCTGGTTTGCTCCCACCCACCTTACCCTGCCCATTCCTGCCAGCCAAAGAGCCTGCCTTCCCAAGGGTGTGGACCAGTCCTATCTCTTGCTTGCCAAAAACTTGTAATTAAAGGCCTTTCCCTGTTAATTGAGCTGACATGCTCTGTTGTGCTTTTCATTGAACTTGAGGCTAAGTAAAACGTCCTCAGTCTAACAGTGTGTGCTGAATTGTGTGTGGGAAACTGCTTAGGCAATTGTCCAGGGAATTTTTAGATTTTGGGTTTTTTTGGGTTTTTTTGTGTGTCTAGACATTAGCACTTGAACATAATTAAGGTATTTGCTGGAATTGTTTCTCGTAGAAATCTACTCTTGGAGAGATTACTTTTTGGAATTTCCATTCCCTGACCTTTGAGGAGATGCCCTTTATCTACTGGGACTTCACAGAGGGTCAGATATCTTAGCCTTTAACTTTTGCTCAAACCAACATTTTAAATGTGCAGCAATTTAAAAAGTTTTATTCCAGCCCTGCAACCCTTCCTCATTAAAGAATTATATTAAGATCTGCTTTGCAACAGGCCAGTAATTTTTGCTCCAGTCCTACAAGTTGCCATCGGTTCTAGTGAGAATTTGGCCTAACAACAACAGTGGGCTTTGGCCCAGGAGAAAAAAATCACCCTTGAATATTTTGCAAATCACAGGAAAAAACTTTGTTGTTGGAAACATTTTTGGACAGCTTTTCTTCTAAATAGCACTGAAGCATAGTTGTCAGAGACATTCATATTTTGTTGATCTGACACTCAGGGTATATGATTTTGGCTTTATCCTTTTGTTACAAGAAGCACTTACTTAAACCCTTCTCTACTGATGTTTATTATTATTGTTTTGCCTGTTTATTAATATTTTGCCTATTAATACTGTTTCCACTTGGAACCCTTTCTAAGAACAGTGTTTTCACAATGCATAAACTGATGTAGCCAACAAGCCCCGGCTAGTCAGAAGATGGAGAGGAGAAATATCACTAGTCATCTTCCAACCATCTTCTCTTAGTAATTTGTAATGACAAGGGATTGAAAATAAAATTAAAATTCTTTTGTAATTTCATTATCCTGGAAGTGATTTTATAGCCTGCTGAGAATTAAACATTGAAGTACAGCATAGTGTACAAAATAATTCCTGTTTTAATACATTTTTATGGCCCTCTGAGGAGCAGAAGCACAGCTTAGCTCAGTATTAGCGTGCGTATTACTCAGCTTTCCAGGTCTTTAATTCAAAATGAAAATTAAACAATATTCTTTTTACCAGGGTAGTTCATCCAGAACTAGCTAAGAAAATAATTTTTCATTTTGAAAGGCTGTTATTCAAACCCTTTCAAGGTGGTTTTTTAATTGTTTAATCCCAAAATTGAAAACCCAGAATACCCTATGATAAAAGATGTGGAGCACCTATGCACTAATTGCATTGCCTGCTTAATGCCTGAAATAAAATTCACCTGGTATGCAACCCTGATGAATTTTTCAAGAGGTTCTGCTAGACGTCCAGGTATCTGTGTAAATAAAACATCAGCATTTAGGATTATTTTGATAATTCCACTATTAAATCCTAATGAATAGCAGATATCGTGTGTTTGGTTAACTGAGTTTCTGACCTCTGCAGCAAATGTAAGATCTGACAGCAGTGGACTTGATGCTGAGATCACTACAGATGGCAAGACACCAGTTAGAAAGGGATGGTTCAGCTGATACATGAGAAGCAAGAGAGCTGCCTAACTTCTTTCACAGGATTTTCTTATAGCGGCTGCCACGGATCCAGCCCAGAAATAAAGGGATCCCTCCACAATTAATCCCTGAGCTTGACTATGACTTTCTTCTTGGCAGCTCACTCCCCATATCCCTCTAACCCCTTGACAATAGCACAGCGCAGCATCCTGTGCACATGATGGCTTTGTCTCTGATTTCTCCAACATTGGGACCTTTCAGACCCTCTGGGACACTGCTGTGTTCTCTGCCCTTGGTCCAAAGCCTGTGGCAACAACAGGACCAAGGTTTAGGAACCGGCTTGACTATGATGCATGCTATCAGAAGCACCTGAGAAATAGTTCCCAGCTAATGCTGCTGCTTGCATTTTTGGCTTGAGGCCATGGAGAAAGCCATAACTAATGTCCTGTCCCCTTAGCATATGCTGAATGCAGCAGAAAATTTTGCTTCTTTGCTGAACACTAACTCCTTCTTTGTTCTATGATTTTTCCCTCCGTTTTTGTTTGTTTGCTCATTTTGGATATTCATTTTAGTTAATTTGAAATGAATGCAGCCACTGTTCTTTTGAAACAAATGAAGATATTCCACGATCCATAATCTTTGCATTCTCTGCTGAATCCACCATTTTCAGTGTCAGCCCCAGCAGCAGTATCTGCTGCCTTTGAAGTCTTTGAAGTCTCCACAGCTCAGGTTGAAGGCATTCAAAAGGGAGAAAGTATCAGGTTGGGGGAGGCAAGAGGGAGAGGAAGGATTTTTTTCTTTACCTACAGCTGCTCTTTACACTGTGAATGGTAGAATTAGAACACTCCAAAAAAAAAAAAAAATAAAGCAACCCATTGATTTTCCCTCAAAAGAAGTTTCAGCCTAAGCCAGGGGTAATTGAAAACTTTCTTAGGTAGCAGACAAAGTGTGACCTGATGAGGTTGGAACCACAAGTACCCATTTTAGGAGTAAAAAAGAAAGGGAATAGATATTCTAAAGATTATCTTATTTTCAATGTTTTAAAATATCATGGATAGGAATCATAGTGACTATATATTTGGGGGGAAACCCATGGGAAGAAATGCAGTATTAAAACAGATTGTAATTTGCACATCACTGTACTGCAAATTTGTCTTGCTATTCAATTCCTCAGGTTGGACTAGGACAATGAGTGGGAGCTATCTGGTATTCAGCTGATGCCATACAGTGAAGCCAAAGGGTAGCCATGGTGCAAGAGAAAGATAGGCAGGCAAACTCACATTGATCTGGACGTGTCTGCACTGAAATCAGGGGCAAGGTACATACAACATGGAGATTCAGCTAATAAACCCAGCCAAGAGTACTATCTTCTCAAATGTGACACTGTGCTAATGTGGTCACACTGCTTCTGGACCCTTGATACATACTTTAGGAGATGTGCATAACATACCAAGTTCCTGAACTGTTTCCAACCTGTCGATGCAAAAGACTTTACAGTTGTTAAAAAAAAAATTTGGTGCAATATTCCTGAAAAAAATTCCGAGAATGGATACCGTGTGATTTATTAAAAAATACCAGCTTGACAGCTTGAGTTAGAGGAGGACTAGGAAGATTTTCAATATTGTCACTGTCTCATTCAGAGCTGAAAACCTGATATTTTTGTAAGAGTGAAATGAAAATCCAGAAGGGAGAAATATCAGATTGGGTCTGTCAAAATGTTTCATTTAGCTAAGTTCAAGATATTTTTTTGTGATTTTTCTCATTTGGAAACCTATTTTTCTTTTAATTTAGTTATCTCCCAAAAGGCATTTTGACCGAAAAAGAGACCTTCACGATCTTGAAAATGTCAAAATAGAATTTAGTGAAAATTGCAAACCTTTTAAAAATGGTAATGAGAAAGGATCATTTCTGAGGAATTATGTCAGGAAAGGCTGGGGCTAGCTTTACTGATGTTTTCTAATAATTTCTTTGTTGCTGGAAAAATTGCAATGTGCTTTAGGCAGAGTAAAGCCGAAAGAAAGATGCCAGCTCTAATGGAGACTCGAAAAAGATCCCTGAGTCAGTAAGGAGCATGCCTTAAAATTAGAGTGTAGCCTGTGTTACTCATTACCATGAGTAATTGCATTAATCACATAAAAATAACTATGATCTGAAGAAACTGACTGTTGGATACATTCTCAGGCAGAAAAGACTTTAGTTATTAAGGGCAAAAATAGGAAAAGGATAACTATCTTTGCTATCAACATTGATGACAAAAGCAATTCAGCAAATTTGCCTGACAAGTACACCAGAGTTTACTATAACATGCTCAATCATATTTCTTTTCAGTGTTAGTGAGATATAACAGGAGGTAGAGAAACCCATATACATATTATCTCCAGTGCAGTGTTATATTAATAGGAAAGGATGAAAGCATGACAAAAAAGAATTTCTCCCTACCTTGTATTACAGTATGTGGTAATATATGCAATATTGCTGGGTGCGTGTAACTCCTTTGGATGAAAATACAGCAATGAGTAATAAAATTATGCTAGGTCTGTGCAATGCAACTGTTTTCCAGCAAAGTTAAGATTACTGAACTTCATGTTTATGAAATAGAGTATCTTAGTTTTTAAAACAATAGAAATATAACGAAAATATAATGAATAATAGAAATATAACAAAACATAGGAAATGTTCCCTAACACCCCAGTTAGGAAACCACACCCTTCTCTTTACTGGTGAAGATTAATCCTATATTCTGTACTGGCTAGTGCTTTTCTCACATGGTGGTTGAATGCTGGACATAACGGACCTTTTATTACTTCATTTGGGAAACTTTTGTGTTTGATATGTCTTTTACTGTCACCTCATTTGGAAGCCTGTTGTGTAAATTTATTACCTTAATCTTATGCAATCCCTCCCATGTTTAATCTCTTAAATAACTAATTTATTTTACCGTTTAAGATTTTCACTCTTGCCCATAAGTTTTATATATGTTATCTCTATGCTTTCTTTTCTATCACATCTTTTAGTAACTCAACTCTTCTGTCAACTAATTCCTTTCTAAGTATAACCCTCTTGTTGTAATGTGATGATGATGATGATGCAGATTAAACCCTGTTTCTGAGGCATGGTGAGAGAACAGAGAAGGACCTCACAGACTCATGGGTGAATTCTGCCCTTTTCAGTTTTCTGCAAAGGCACACTCAGCTTCCAGTATTTATAATTTCTACATTTGAAATTTGTTTCTGTCTACCAGACTTTGAACAAAACTAGTCTATTAGCTGTGAGCAGCCTTAATAGATTTTAACTTGTTATCCCCTATCTGCAGCATGTGTTCTACTTTCCAACTGGTTGATTAAAATTTATGCATGTTGTGAGAGGGAACTCCAGGAATTGCAAAATGGTAACATAAATATTTTCAGTGGGCACATATAATCACAATTAAATAGCAGATATTGGCTTCCCTTGAATAGTCTTGTTAAAAAAATCTCTCCTGCTAATGCGAAAGAAAACAATGTTTCAGGTACTGTTTTTTTATGATACAATATTTGCATTAGCATCTTACCAGTAAACCATTTTTCTTTGTTTTCTTGCAGGGTTGTCTTTTAAACTAATGAATCATCCATTATACTCTTAAACAAAAACTAGCCTTTTGGCCAAATGAAACATGTTCAGCCTTTGTTCAGCCTGTCAGTTGCAAAAGGAATTAGTGTCATGTAGAAAAATAATAATTACTTTCCTTCCTGCTTACATGATATTAAGAGGAATAAAATTTGGCAGGCCTGTTGAGCAAACTGAATTTTTCTTTTTCCTAAAATCTTTTACTTTTTACATTCTGCATACTGCTATAGTCTGAAGGAGAGGTTTTTGATATCCACATTTATATTTGTCACGCCTTTTAATATAGCTTTTGAGCCTTATGAAATGAAAGATATTTCAGACATAGGACATGCTAGCATTGATTTGAGGGCCTGCTTGTTGAGAGCCAGTTTGAAAGTTGTGACCTCTTAATGCTGGGTTTGTATTTCCTTAATGTGCAGATTTAGCCTTGCAGATGGGAGAAGTACAGTCATGCCACAGACACCGTATGTGCATCTCTTTTGATCATTGGGATCTGCATGACTGTTCAGGAGTTACACAAGCAATGGAGGTTTTCAGGTCTGCAACACCTAAGGTGACCAGAATTAAACTATCTTTCTTCAAACATCTTTTACCATTAAAATGAACAAACAATCATTCGTTATCATGTAAAATTAATGTGTGGCTCCAGTGGTGCTCCAAATGGAAGCCAGATTTTTTTAGAATAAAGCCCTTATTCCCAGGCAGTGCCCTGGAGGAGTCAACTATTGATGTTATTCTAACTTATGAAATCCACCAACATTTTCAATCCAAGTTTTGATCTAATTGTTGTAAAAACGTCCTATACACTAAAAGCTACTGATGACCTTCAAAAGTAGCTAACAAAGGCTTGTTCTCTGCTTTAGCAGATTCAGTATTTCAACTACTTTTCAAAAAGGTACATTGGATTCTTCATATGATTGTGGTTGATGAAGCGACTCTGAGGGATAGCTCTACTCTCATTTGTCCATTTGTTAATACAATGTTTTTCTTCAATAGCTAGACATTTTTTTAAAAACCCCAACCCCTATACATTTTCAGATTCCCTAGGGGTTTCTATTGCATTTTATGACCTTTTGTCCTCTTACCTTCCAGTTTTGAGTGATTTTTCTCTTATACCTATTTTTATTGTACTGTAAGAATTGATTGTGATTATCTTGAAACTATTACAGTTCTTACCAACTGTTTGTGAAATCGCTTTTCTAAGACTTTAGCCTTAAGTTGAAAGATTTCATATTTATTTAATTGTATAAACTTTTTCCTCCTATTGGTATTGCCGGTAATACAATTGCTTCCATGATGCACATTTGGAAAGCTAGAAGTCTTTGTTCTCATTCTATTTCTGGAGCTATAATAAATGTCACCAAGTTGCAGTTCATCTTTGTAGAAATATCTCTGGGTTTAGATAACAGTGGATCAAGTTCTTCTGAACTGAGTTAAGAGAACTTATAGTAAGGATTAAGCTGGTCCATTATTTGTAGCTTAAATTAGTTCTGGGAATTTCTGTCCTACATATTGTTTTAAACAGGATGGCCATTGACCAAGACTTCCCCTCTTCCTGATTTGCAGAGAATGGGAGCTCTGGTTAGCAGAAGATTTTACCTTGGTTTTCCTTCTCTACAATACTCTCCCGTCTTCTCATTTTAGTTCGATGTGGTGGGATGGGGAACAGCATAACAAAATGTGGCACCTTCTTTGTGTAATTGATTTAATCTAATACACCATATGGAGCTCCATGGTAAAGTTTAAAAATAAGAAGGAAAGCAGGGATAGACTGTAGAAGTACAGTAAAGAAGGAAATATGTTTTAGATCAGATCAGAAATAGATGAAGAATCATCATTCACTACAGGATCCATTTCAAAGTTGTACTATAAAGAAGTTAAGGACACCATGCTCATGAGTTCATGATAGATGATGAACAGCATGGTCTCTACAGACTGACGCTATGAAATCTGAGGCTTGGCACAGCCACAGAGGAAGCAGGAGGGCTGGAAGCATGTGTAGGAGCAAGTCTGAAGAAGCGGTAGATTGATTCAAGTTGTCAGAGTTCCCGTCACAGCCCCTTCTTTAACACATGCTGAGCCTGCTGCAGGTTGACTGATAGGCACAGCACTCCTTTCCACGTCTTATCAGACCTGGAGTTAATGCTGGGAAGAAGGGTAGCTGGCACAGTGAAATATGTAGGCTTACTGTACACAAAATCATCCCACTGCTTAGCAATTTTCAGCTATCAGCAGCCCAGACTTGGTTTTGATGTGAGGAATTCCAGCTGCATTTTGAGAGATGACAGGACTTTTCAGAAGAGGAAAGCCAGGATTCTCATGGTAGGCTGGCTAGAAATGAAAATGACTGCCTCCCATCTGGTGTCCCCTGTCACAGATTTGATCTGCTGCCTGAAGAGAGACCAGAGATGTCCATAGCATGAGGAAAGCCAGCAGAAGGTGCACCTGTGATTTTGTCTGGGGTGAAGCTTTGCTTTCTCCAGTTTGGAAGATACATGGTCGGTCTGATGCTCCCATCAGGTGTTCCTCTCCATTCAGCACTGGGGCATGCATTCCTCCAGCTAGATGTTTATGGGGAGAATCAGAGTAGTCCCAGGGTCCCAAGTGCCAGTGAAGGAGAGAAAATGTCAAGGAGAGAGGATGAGGTTCAGGAGAGAAATGGAAGCTGGCTAGTTGATGGCAACAGCTGAAAACTAAGGAGATAATACCGTGTTCCAACCAGACAATGCCAGGAGCTAACTGGGAACAGGAACATGCTGAGGAAAGAATTAAATATCACAATTATAACTCGAGTGGCAATGAATATTTTCAACACAACTTAAAGGACCGGTTTTATTTTCTGGTGCAATCAGCAGATCTGCATGTTCTTTCCAGTCACGCACATCCCAGCTCTGTTGTTCTAGAAAGCTTTTTTCACTGTTGCTATTTACACTGATTTGCAGTCAGATGTTCCCTTTCCACAGCTTGGCATAGAGATGGTGATGAATGCAGCTCTGATGTTGATGGCAGATAAAAGGGCTTATCAAAAGGGGAATGCCAAAGTGACAAAGAAGGGTAACCCCTCCCTCTTTCTTTGTAGGATGTTTTCCAGTGGTAAATAGATTTTAAATCTGGTGTAAATCAGACTGTACTAAATCAAAGAGCTTAAATCACTTACAGATTTTGAGCATTGAGTAGGGGTTTATGGTTTAATTTTCTTGTAGTAAAAAATTCTAATAACTATAGTCCCCCAAGCTTCTTTGTCCCATCAGATAATCATACAGGAACTTTTCTTGTTACAATTATGATTGTGGTTATTGCTATATTTATTGCTTTGTGTCTACTTATTGTGTCTAAGGACTTCAGACATAGATGCTGTCAACTGACAGATTTTCTTGGTTACACAAGATGTGGCTGTTGTATTGGTTTCAAGCCAAGTGTTCTGTGTGCTGAAAGTTGCAGAAAGAGGTGAAATGTGATTTTGAGATGGAGTGAGAGCAAGACTTCCTGGGCACAGACTCTGCTGGGCCTGTGCAATTAGGAATTCCTGTAGAAGGAAAACACCTGCTGCTAATGGTTTTTATTGAGTTAAGCTTGCTTTGCTTTCTGTTCCCACTTTGTAGGTAAACAAAACAAATGCAATTGCAGGGCTGATCTGTGCTACTGATTTCTCAACCAAACGAAAACAAATTGGGAAACTACAACCCTGCCCACCTCCACCAACCCAACCATGTGAATTATTATGACAATGGTGTTTTAATTCTAAAATCTAAATGTTTCCCTGAGCAGTGAACATCCTGTGTGCTGAGAAGTGACAGCAATTGAGCTGAAGAAAACACCTGGCCTCCCAATTCCTCTCTCTCCAAGCACAAACTGTCATCCCCAGACATCTCAAGCATCTTTATGTTCCAGTTTCAGGGTACATCCAGCTTTGAATTCAGTGTTTGAGTGAAATCAACCTTCTCCAAAACCTCTTCAAAAAAGCCAGGGCTTTCCAGCCTGTCACAGAAGTGATCATTCTTTGCTGAAGCTTGAATGGATTGAAAACTTTCCACCCGTTTCTCAGCCCTGCAGCACAGGGCTGCATTGTTGTCATCACATCCTTTTCCCCAACCCTGTAGCAACATAAGGTAACTGAAGACTTTTTCATTTGACTCCTGTTTGTTTCTGAAACAGACAAATGTTATTTAAAATTCCATCCCACCCACAATGTGAAACTAATATGTATGAATATTAAGGAAAAAATCCTGAGAAAATGTTTTTTAAATGCTGATTGCTAATGAGATCTAATGATACCAAACAGAGTGTGCTGCTCCAAGAATTTCAGCATGATAAGTATTTTAAAGTTCTCCCAAAAGAAACACTGAAATAAGTTACAGTGCCACTTAGCAAGACACCCTTGAGTAATAGGTACCAAGGAGTATTACTTCAGAAAGTGGGCCCAATTACACATATTACATATGTATTTCCTTGCAAACATGTTCCGTCCTTTCTTCTTTAACAGTCAAAATTCCAAACTGGTTTCTTTGGGAGTTACAGCTAAGCAGGAGTAAGCTTCATGTTACAGTTAATGTCTGCTTTCTGCAATATATGAAAAAGACATGTAAGGTTGAAAAAAATGCTTGTACCTCCTGTTGCCTAAAACACTTGACTGATGAGAATAAAATGTTAGTGAATAACGAGAGTTAAATTTAGTGATGAAACATTTTAAAGGTCTGAGAAATGCTTCAAGCAGTTTTATGTGATTGATGTCCTTATAGTCCCATGAGATCCCTGGAGCCAGACATTTAACCAGGCTTCTAGAGGGATATTTGCAGGCAATGGTTAATACTCACAGAAAAAGAGGGAAGATCAAACCACATGTTTCAGCAGAGCTGCTTCAAAGCTTCACAGTGGTGCAAATAAAATCCAAATATTGTTGCTAAAGGAGAGCAGACTAGACCCTGTTGGAGTAACACTTTTCCCACCATGGGAAGCAAAGGCAGAGGGTCTGGAGATCTGCGATACTAGACCTCAGCCCTTTGCCTTTCAGAAAGCAGTAGCAGACCTAGGTTTGCACAGCAGTATCCCA
The DNA here is from genome assembly GCF_000696875.1 of Nestor notabilis. Lineage (NCBI taxonomy): Eukaryota > Metazoa > Chordata > Aves > Psittaciformes > Psittacidae > Nestor > Nestor notabilis. The sequence goes on along the minus strand of NW_009927700.1, from coordinate 83,800 downwards.
AAAACAATCCTCAGAGGGAAGGGAAGCCTGCTGCTTGCTGACACCTCATAGCCTCTCTTTCCTGGGGCTCTGGTATGGCCAATAAGTAGCAGGATTGTTTTGCTGCCACTTGCAAACTATTTTTTCTACAAATGGCTATATAGTTTGGCTACAGAGAGAAGCGCAAGGGGGAAGCTGATTTGTACCAAATAGCTCCCATTTCATTTTAGAGAAACACCAGGAATCAGTCATTGCTGTCCTTCTCTGGTGGCAGATTTTTATTTTGCTTATAGCAAAGACCCACAATTCACTTAGTTAAGTGTTTGTGTATTGTGTATTACTTCGGAGACACAAAACATTAACCATTAACAAATCTCTGATGCTTGCATTTCTTAGCATGACTTTTATTTATGTAGATATAGAAATATTTTAATAGTGTAACGGTTATCAGGGCTAGCGTTATGCTTGATGAGAACTCCAGCAGTACTTATATTTCTGCTTATATCCAGAAGTACTCCTTTGCCTTATTACCATCCAATATCATACTTTAAGTCAGATTTTAGAACCACAGAAGACCTCAAAATCTGCAGTATGTGAAGGATTAATGTAATGCAAAATCTTCTAAATGAATAGGAAACAAAAATTATTACTATGATACAGTGAGCATCAAAATAGTCTGAACCAAAGATCACTGAAGGTACAGGAAAGATTCTCAGTTACCTTGACAGACTTTGAATAGGATCATGTTTTATATTGAAAACTCCGAAGTGATTATTTCCTTTGTGTGCTTTTCTACTTCCTTTCTCATTACTGTATTCTTTATCCAGTAGGGATTACAGCTTTCATGGATAAATTCTTGAATACTCCATTCTTAAAACATCAGTGGCATTTGAAAGTACAAGTTAATATTAAAAAAAATTTCTAGAAAAATATGTTTTAAAAACTTGCTGCACTCTAATCTTCCTCAAAGAAAATGAAAAGGCCAGTTTTTTGGTTGGCAGTAATAGCCTTTACCTAATACCCTTACCTCGCTGAGCTGCCTCAGTGTCTTATGGGAATTTAAAGTTCAGGTGTATGAGACACTGGCTTTTTATATAAGCTGTGACTTTTTCAGACCACTCATTACCTCCTAGTATGTCCTTGGGGTGTGAATAAGTTTTTATTCTTGATTTTATTTCAGGATGACAAAATATGACTGAGATTTTCCATGGGATATGAATCCCACTTTTTGATGGATGAGTCCTTTTGTAGAGAGGGTGTGGAATCTGAGACATTTCGGGCTTTGATCTGTGATCCTGCAAAGTATTGAAACTGCACTATACTTTCAAAACAGAAGAAACACAAAAAAGCCATCTCCCCTGTAAAACAGGTAATGTCTTGTTTCCCAAGTAAGTGGAAACTAAGAATAACCAATATTTTATAAGAATGGGTAAAAACCAGCAAGAAGTCTCACAAAAAAGTCCGGTGAAATAATCAGAACAATAACTGAAGTATGTAAAGTACAACACATATTACAAATAAAAAAATCCACACAATCAATCCCAGAAACAAGAATAGCATACTGCTGTGTGCTTTATAAAAGTATACACTTTCTATCCATTAAATAATGTTTAGTATGTTTGTATACAATAGTTTTGCAAATGTGAGTACACTACCTAACTGCCAACAGTTAAGGCAAAACAAAAGAAAAAAAACAAAACACTTTCATCTGCTCCATTTTGTCACCTTACATATCCTTCAATGCATCTTTATATGTAGATAGCCTGTTTGTGGTTTCAGAATTGCAGATATAGTAACTGAAGGTCCACATTTATGTCCTATCCCCAGCTTTGGAACACCAGCAAGGCAAGCTTACTTACATTTCCATTTATCACTACACAGAAATAATACTTTTCTCAGTTTTCTAACCTAAAAGCATGAGCTTTCAATTTTATGTAAGCTATCAAGACAATCTCCTGTATCATGTTGTTCCCTCTAATATATTGTTACAGTATTTTGTATCTCTTATAGCTTGTAAGAGTATTTTTGTAAAATAACACATAAGCTTTTTCTCTCAATGTTTTCTTCCTAAAAGAAAAGGCATACAGCTAACAGTGGCTTGCCATATATCCTTCCAATTCACTAGGGAGATTTGCTCTGCCTTCCCTTTTTTCTTTTCTGGCCATGCCTAAATTGAAAGCAAAAGAATAGCCCTCCCTAACAGCTAAAGTATATATTAGATAAAAGTTAATTCAAATCCTTTATGCAAGTGAAAAAGATGGACCTTCTGTCTTATAGATGGAAACATTTGGAATTCCTATCTGCTCTATTCAGCAGTGCTACCAGCTCTGTTTTTTGATCTCCCCTTTATTCTGCAGTGCTTAGTCCAAGCAGGGTTTAGGTCTCAACTTGGCTTCCTGTAACAAGGATGGCAACAGCAACAGCTAACAAAAAAAGATCAGTGTTTTCAATATCCCTAGAATAATTTTCCCTGGTTACTGAAAGTAGCCAGATCTTTAGTTAGTATACAGAAGGTAGTCTTCCTTTTTCACTCAAGGTGCTGATCATTAGACTTCTCAATTAAGACACAAGTAGGAGACAGAAAACTAATAACTAAATAAAAGGTTTACTACCTGAAATATCATCATAGCTGTTGTACTTAGAATGATTTTACAAATACTCTAATAATATAAAATACAAAATAAAACCAAGGTAAAAATTACTGTGAGTGTCCCATGACACGCAAACAAAAACAGTGCAAAATTGCTCACACTGATTTGTGGAAAGAAACAGACATTCCTAGGTTTTAATTTATGACATTATTAAGTAAGTAAACATCTAAATCAGGCCAAATGAATTGTGCATCATAACTGCTATTTCTTTTCACAGAAACGAGAATATCTAAGTGAATAGCTCACATGTAGACCCCTATGTGGTATACTAAATTTACGCACCTATCTCATGTAACCTAGTGAATCAGGAGGGGTGCAGAGTGTAACATATTGTGCACTGCATTGCACCACACCTCGAATGATATATAATAACCTCCTGCCATTGGTGTAGGACGAAAAAACGGAATAACCAAACAAAATAATAAATCATTTGAAAAGAAATAAATGGCAGTAAATGTCTGAGGTCCATTTGGTATTTAGTTGTTAAAATAGTAATTTTCATTTCACTTTCAGTGAAGACACATTCTGAAATAAAGAAACAGCCTGAAAACCAGAAATGCTGCATTTTTACTGACTCTACTAATAACAGTCATAGAGTAACAGGGTTGATACCGTTATCACAGGGTAAGGACCCCCATTCGATAAAATACTTCTGTATGGAGTTATTTTAAGAACAGGCTTAAATTTCCCTTGACTTTTTTCGTTGGTCCAGGGCCTAGATGAATTATATTTTTAAAGCAGTATGCCATGATCACAGATATTGATACAAAAGATCAAGCGATCCAGAAGTATTTATACATTGTTTTGAGGTTACCTGCAATGTATTCAAAGTGAGTTAGGGCAGTAGAAAAATATATGCCTAAAAGCAAATACATAAAGAAAATAAAATCAGATCATCAGTATCATTCTAAACATTAATGTACTTAAAGAAGATATTTTACCACCTGAAAATAAGTCACGGATTTGAACCAAATTTTTCTGAAACCAGTCATTGTTGATTATATTAGAAGAACTTGAGAATGAAGAGTAAGATTAGTTGTCTCACCCTCCATTTAAAGTTTCTGAACTGATTTTACGTATAACAGGGTGGAGGAGAGGAGAAATTTTACTTTGAAATTTGCTGATTTTCTGCTTAAGAAAAAAGATGGCATGTGCATAAATACCTCCCACTCTTTACACTGTGCATTTTTTCTCTAAATAGCAGTAGAATTTCCACTTCTGGGATTGATGGCCCTTAATCAGTTTCTATGAAGTGACAGATTCATGTTCTCCAGTTGTATGAAAGTGTCTGACATAAATGCTTGTTGCTTCCATAGTTATATTCTTTTTAAAAAGTGTCTGTCACAAGAGAACTTCAGGCATCAGAACTGCTTTTTTCCCTTTGCTGATATCCTGTACTACTGCACTGATGTCTCATTATACCTGTACAAGGAAGGCTATTATCCCTCATACATTTAGCTGCTGATCTAAATGAAAGTACATTATCTAAGTAGTTGAATCAAGAAGCATACAAGTAAAGCTCGTTTCAGCCTGCTCTGTATTTCTTGGTTCTTTAGCAGGTTAACAGCTTCCTGTGAAATTACTTTATTCAAGGGTTTTCAACATAATTTGGTCATAATGTGGTCTAGACCAAATGGTAATAAGAACTTGGAGAAAATCTGCACTTCATTTTCATTTTATGTCTCAGGAGGAAAATGGGTCTTTTCTAAATAATTCAGGAATTGCTTTCAGAAACAATATGCACATTATCAAGGGTAGGTCTAATAGGGAATTTATCTAACAGACAGAGTGAGTATTTAAAATACTATAGCACATGAATATTGTGATATTGAATATCATTCTATTAATATTAAATGGTCAGTTAATTAAGTCTCTGCATGTTTAAAACAGCAATATGGGAAATAACACACAAATTAAGTTCTTTTTTGAGTGTGTGCACTGATTTCATGCTCTCAGAGGATCTCAGTGGCACTGTAATACTATTTTGTCTATGCCAGCATATGTTATTATCATTGTGCAAGTTTATACTGGAGATCATTTTGTCATTAATCTAGACTTCTGAAAAACTTCAGAACAGGAAGAGCATGTCATGGTAGAAATCAAACAAATACATCATCTAAAATGAACAGAAGTGGAATTCAAGTAAGTGTGCTGTATTTCCATCCCATATGATGTTTTCTGGTTGTGATATTAACATTTGTACGTGATGTAGGCTGAAAACATTTAATTGGCTTTTGAAGGAAATTAATCATGTTTTACACAATTTTGGGGTATTTATTCTCTTGCGGTTAAAAACTTCATATAAATAATTTAACCTGTAACAGCTTCAATGTTGTAAGTAGATTAAAAATGAGAATGTCCATTGCAATGGTTTTTCTTGTATGCAAAATGCATCCTTTTCACCATGAAGGTTCAGGAAATTTATTCAAACCTGATATATCCTAAAAATAAGCCAGCTGTTTTACCTTTTCAGAAATCAATAAAGGAGTTTATTCTCTCTAGTTACCCACTTTATTTTCAGTCTTCCTACCTGTTTAACTCTGTCATATTAAGAAAATACGGATTACTGTTAATAGTCTTTTGAAAAAGCATATACCTCCTATTTCAACATGGCAAAGAAAATAGAATAGAGATCCTTACCCTCACATGGGCCTGAGCTGCTAGGCCATAGAGAAATGTGAAAGATGGGGCAAGAGAGGCAAGTATATGAGCAACTTAACCAGCAGATCTGAAGAGGCCATAACTTCTGGTAGAGCTATATTTCATGGCTTTCTGAGCAACAGCTTTCTTTGTGCATGATGTAGTATGCACATGCTGGCCCTAGGGAAGTTCTGTCTTCTAGATGGAGGCTTCAGACCAAAAATTGTTCAGTTGACACTTACACATGTTCCTGAATTGAAGGTAGTCATGTGTGACAGTTTCAACATCCAATTTTTTTAAATTATGGATGGAAGCTTATGGTCTTCTTTTAATTATGTGACTCTACTTAGCAAGTGGGTGCAGACAAGAATAACTGTAATTGGTATTACTGTATCATTAAAGAAACAAGAGAGGGATCTGAACTGGGAATTTAGCTTTTCTTACTCTCTGAAGTATGTATGTTGTTAGAGATACCTGAACTTGCTCTGAACAAACTGGTGTGGCTCTCTAGCATAGCTCAGGCATTAGCTCAGGTCTGGGAAGCAATGAAACCATGTTATCTCAGCATGCCACCCTGGGGAAAGCATGTCTGGCTTTGTTGCTTCCAGTTTTGAAACAGGCTTGGTTGCTGTGAGCTTGAGAATCTCTGTGCCACAGATGTTCACATGCCCTGAAAAGCAAATCCAGCCTATTCTACCGCATACATCAAATCTGACACACAGTTGCTGCCCTTATTGCCATCCTAGTCAAAACTATAAAAAATTAAAAATTACTTACTTATTTCATATTGTCAGTCTTTCTCACTTACCAGACTTGCTGGTCTCCTCTTTGACCTGCAGCATAATTCTCATGTCTGTGCTGCAGAACTGCATTCAACATTTTGAACTCTTTCTCCACTCAGGATATCTGCCTTTCACTTTTAGGCTAGGTGCTTGTTCACGTTGCTGCGCAGGCAAGAACATTGAAGTTATAAGCTTTAATTTTCTGCTTTTCCAACTATCATTTTCAATCTTACAGGCTGAAAGTGTTCACTCGTCTGGTGCAGCCAAAGTTCTTTCCATTCTTGCTTCTTTTGTTTGTCTCCCTACCTCTCTGCCCAGACTTGTCTCCTTCTCACTGTTCTTTTTCTTCCCACTTTCATCTGTCTTCTTTTCACTGGTCTGCTCCTAATTTTATTTTATTTTCTACAGAGCTAGAGTTTAAAAAACTCACCCCTGACTCATTCCCCTCATAATATATTCAAAGAAATGTCTTCATTCCTCACATTTCTTCAAGACCCCTACAAGTGGGTTTTGTTTCTGAGGTTTTGGATAGATATTTCACTTCCATGACAGATATTTCAGGGTTCATATCACTGCATCAGAAATACAGCCAGTCCAGACTCATAAATCAGTATTACTAAGGTGTATCTGAAGAACTGAAACACTTTTATTGCAAACATCAGTGATAATATGAGTCTCAGAATTGCCCTGGAATATGGATGAGTACAAACCATTTAGGAACAAATATTCTGGCTGATAACTGACAGCCAGCCAAAAGCAGCCCCTGATAAAGATAAATAACCTGTACTCAGGGAAATTTTTTGCATCATTAAACATGGTGAGCATATTAGCTAGCAGGGGGTGGAGCTGAGTCCCTAAAGAGATAAATCTAAATTATATGCGCTGCAGTGATCATAACAGTAATGCACCATCTTGGCTAACTAGCTGACATCAATGGGGAAGGGAATTTCAGATTTAAATGAACCAAGCTAAAGAGCACTGCTGTACGCATACAGATTAATTGAGGAGCATTCATGAACTTTTTTGCTTTTTTCTGTGGTCTGTTTTCATTGGTGCCAAAACACAAGGAGTTTAGGCTTTTCTTGTCAGTCTCTGCATAATTTTTAATTTTCACTTTCTTATGTGGTTTGATTAATTACTCCTTTTTTTGCCTTCCATTAATCACTTTTTCCTCAGTTGTATCAACTCTTGCCAAAATCTCGTAGATGGATAGAAGTTTAGTGGCTCTTTTCCGTAAACAGGAAAGAACACTTTTAGTGATTATACACTTAATATTTCAGAAGGGGAGAACTCTGAAATCAAAGCAAAGCAAACATTTAGCTACACAGACACAACTGAACAATCAGATTAAACTCTGTTAGAAGAACATAAATTGGATGAAATGTTTTCCTTAAAGTGAATGAAGTATATTTTTAAAAGCATATCAAGTGTGTTTTCTTAGGATGAGGAATGTCTTAGTAAAAGATAATTGCCTGCTTTAAATATTTGTCTTTTTGTTTTCCAATAAAAGTTTGGGTTCAAACTGCTAAAAGGTTCATGGAATAAAAAGATGAATACTAATTGGCTGAAACTGACTTGGTGTAACTTGCAGCTCAGTATCATTGATTGAGTCCATTTATTTCCTGTTGACATCATTAGTAAGAAAATAACTGGACGTAATGAACACATTTTTCAGTCAAAATAAATATGCATTTTCATGAATAAATGCTTCTCTGGTACGCTATTGTCCTGCTAGTAAATAAATCTGTTCAAGAGGCTCATAGATAAATCAGTGGTTTTCCCTTTTGTATATAAAGATCCATTTGCAAATGTCTAAGCATATTTGATAATGTGGCCTGAAAGAAGCATCAGAGTGCAGAAATGTGGCCTGCAAAGGGCAGTGCTTTTGACCCATTCCTCTCCAGACGTCTGCTCCAGGTCTGCGATTGCAGCTAAGCAACCCCCATGTGTGTTCCTGGGCGTCAGACCTGCAGTACCTAACCATTTGTCATATTGCCGTGGCTGTTCCTCCCCATGGGGAAACAACAGTGGAAGTCAGGAGCTGCTTACTTTGATGGTAGCAAGGAATTTTTCAGCTGGCTGCCTGGAAGGCTTGTGTTCCAACTAGGGGGGCTGCATCTGACTGTGGCCTGGATACATGGTTTAAATGGGCTGCTGCAGAACAAGGAACTTCAAAAGCTTTACCAGTGGCCAAAAGGGGCTTGTCCCTTAGAGGAGCAAATAAAAAATGGCAACTAGCATTTTACGACACTGTTGTTCCCTGTGGTTATACAGCTTCTCCGAGTGGCTGCATCATAGTTCACAGTATTTAGCAAAGTAAAAACTGTATCAAGAGAGACGATCAAGTACACTTGCTAAACAAGTCCCCATAAGGTAAACCCCAGAAAAATGACGACTTGGCTGTGTGCTGAAGCTCCTTAGCTGATTTCCAATACTGGGCATTCAGCTAAGCAGACAGAGGTCAGGAAGTCTCTTGACTGCACAAAAACCTCCATCTTTAAGTCCTGATTCTGCAGAGCACCTCAGCATGTACTGTGGCCCTCCTGGTTCTACTTAAAGCTGAATGTACATGTTTTGATATCTTGGGGCTATACTGAGGAGGTAAGCAGCAGGAACTTTCTGATGAACTTACTGGAGCACTTGTATGCAGGAGAGTAGCAAGGAAATGATAAAAAACTCCTACCTTGACTCTATTCAGATTTAAATAAAATGTAAGCCTAGGGATGACGGTACTGTTCAAGGTCTTCCTGTCAGTGCTGCTGGGTATGACACCAAGCCTCTGGGTTCAAAATGTGATTTTCATGGAGAAGTTGCAAAATAGAGATTTCAAGTCCAATTTTTTTCTGCCAGGAAGCGTTTTGGCTGGGTTCAGCAACTCAACTGGTTTTGATGCTGAATGACAAAACCCAAAGTGAAAGACCTTCTCTAGGCAGTCTTGATAGAAAATTAAAAAAAAAAAAAAGGGCAGAAAAAAAGCAGGCAAAAATAGTGTTTTCATAGAGTTCTTAGTTCTGTCACAATTTGGCTGAAAATTGATGATCAATTCTGTATTTCTTATATTGTTATGGATGATCCAGTCTCATCTCTGAAAACAGTGACTATTGCCACTGCTCTTGAGAAAGCTCTGGATTTAGAACAAGAAATGTTTGCCAGGTCCTCTAAACACTCTTTGCCGTATTGCAGGCATTAATCTATTTTAAAATGTGGCAACATTTTAATTTGATATTTTTGTATCCAAAAAGGTTGCTGCAATTGGACTTCATTAAGGCTTGTGAGCTGTAAAAATGTTTTCCTGGATCGATCCTTCCCATTATCCTTTGCTCTTAGAGGAACTAATTCAGTGAGGTGTATCAGCTGCGGTGTAACTAGTTTGAATGGGCCTTTGATTTCGGTTCCTTTACTCATGTGTTTAAAGCTGCAGACTTGCTTGTATAGTGTATTAAACTGAAGGCTTGTTGTCTTCCAGCTACATTCATTTGCTGGTTTTGGTCTTCATCTTTGCTTCTTTTCTGTGATTTTTTTCTGTCTTTTTGTTTTGCTCATGATTTCTGTTCCAAGTTGTCTCTTCCTCATTTCTTCTCTTTCATTTTAATTTCATATAGAGGTTCCTAATGGAGTAAAATAACTGAGTAAGATAGAACAGTAAAGTAAAATCAACTTTAAATTTGAAGGCTGAGCAATTTCTCTCAGATCCTGATTGAATATTAAGTTTCATGAGACTCAGAAAATTTTTTCACTGTACAGAGAAAGTCAAAATCCCCTGATGTGAATAGAAATTTTTCTGCTGACTTCGGTGACTTCTGTTTAGGGAGTACTATAATATTACTTCAGTTTTGGGAAGAGTCTAGAAATTTTAATAATGCTATTTAACTGCCATGGGGAAAAAATAAAACAAAAAACAGGGCAGTGCAAAATGTTGTACTCCTTGTGTTTTCTAGACCTCTAATTTTGCAATGTCCATGATCATGTAAGATCCAGGGAGGAAAGATTAGTCCTGTCATCCATTTACTGAAGGCAAAAAATGCTTTGACATGTTTCTCTCAAGCTGTGAGTTATAAAGCTCTGTGAAAATAGAGCAGAAAAAATCCCAACACCCTTGTGATAAAATTCTGAGTAAGCAGTTCCATGCAGACTGCCATTTTCTTTCCTAATTGCAAATGCCTTCTAACACCTTTCCATCACTTTATTCAGCATTTTTAATAACCAACAGTAAATGTGAGTAAATCACATTGACCTTTAAGGTCCATATATAGATCAAAATAAACACACACAGATTAAACACATTGTTGCTTTTACTGCAATGATATGCATACAATTATATACCAGGTCAGTCTAGGGCACCATTGATATTGCTTGCCAACCAATTTATTTGGGAAACCTTTGACCCCTTTCAAAGTGGTTCTTCGAAGAGGTAGACCTAAGAGGCTCTTACTTATGACTGATGGAAAATTGGCATGTCTTTTTTGTTTTTCTGACTAGTAAAGGATTTTGAATAGTTTTTATTATTTATTCTAACTTAAATGAAAGGTAAACTGATGTCAATTTACCATCTCTTTCTGATAAATTTAAAAACACATAGATTTGGGTTCTGAGGAAATCCTGAAATGCACTACAAAGTGTAATAGACTATTATAATTCATCCGCTTTTCCACTGGCCATAGGAGAACATGTCTGTCTGCTCTTTCAGGCTATGTTTTAGTATACTGTCTTTCTTTAAAGTGTTGTCTCGTTAGCTAAAAGAGTGGGCATGAGATAAAGTGCTTTGGGTTTTTTTTTTTCCCAGATTAACGCGATTATTGCTGTCATCATTGTAACAATCACAGAATAGTTTGGGTTGGAAGGGACCTTAAAGATCAGAATTTGACATTTAGGTCATCAATACATGATTCGTAAAGTGGAGAACAACTTTAACGCTGAATTCAAACCAGACAGCATAAATCATGACAAAACATGAATTTACCAGAGTTTAAAACTGATTATATTTTTAATGCACTCTATCCTTAGCAGGTTTATAAGTGAAGTACACACAATACTGGATTAAAAAAATGCACTTACTGGGATTCAAAAAGTGAAATTAAGTCTTCTAATGTCAAGTATTTCTAATAATTTCTAAATTTAATTAGTGAGCAGCATACTTGATATCAACATATATTGGAATATGACTGCATTCTCAAAATTGATAAAAACTAAGACCAGCACACTGTTCATCTTCTTGCAGAAGGTATAAAGTACAAAGCTGTATGTATTTATTGTTAGATTTTTCAAGAGTTACCATGAACCCATATCTTTTCTTTGTATGCAACCATTTTCAGTTCTAGCTCTTAAACTTTGTGCATTGTTCGTATAGAAACAGAAACACGAGCAAAAACATGTTTACATTTGTCTGTTCTCTTCTAATAGCTCATTATGTAATTGACTGAGATTTTACAATATCCTGAGCATGACACTTTTTCTGAGACAAGCACGGATTGTCCTGTTGGGTTTTTTGTTGAGATTTTTATATATATTTTTTCCTTTAGGAGCCAATTTATCATTGTAGTTCATGATGTAATTGTGGTAGGTGGGTGCTGATCCATTTTAAATGCTGGTAATATGAGCTAAACCTCTGAGTGGTCCATGGAAGCAAGCTGGAGTGTATGAGATGATAAAGGGGGAACAAAAAGTGCTTGCAGACAGGAAAAGGAAGCCATGATCCTGCATTGCCAGCCATAGATTAGTAACTGACAACTACTTGTAAATTCAGCAGGCTCTGAAGGCTCCACAGAAGCTTGATGACACAACATCAAAGAGATTACCTTTGTTCTGGCTAGGAGTTCATTAGTCCAAGAAGCTCTTTGTAGCCTGTCTGAATGGCACCAGCACCCTGGTTTCGCATCTGTTAAGCTGTAATGGCTGTTTGTCATTAGGGTGCTGCTTTCTAGACATTCAAAACATTGATGTATAGACTGAGCAAATAGCTAAGGCAGTGGATTGCCCTGAAGGAATTTTTGACCATGGAGCTCATGACAGTTCCTTCTGTCTGCACCAGTTTGTGGTTGATGCTGGTGTCAGCTGGAGCTGCTTAGCTGGCATATTGTGAGCAGGGGACAGCCCAAGGGCTTGAACATTTTTTCGGGACATGTTCACAAGTAGACATTGATGTGTGTGTGTGCACGAGCGCGCGCACATGTGTGCGTACACACTCATGCTCTTTAATCCCTGTGGTTTGCTCCAGACACATCATAGTGCCTCTAAGGTAAGACAGTGACCTGCCTGGCCTGTGAAGGGTGGAGTAGTACAGCAGCTGTGGGATGCACTTTCTAGGGTGTCTTCAGAGAACACAAAACTTTGACAAGATGACAGATGTCACATAATGTTTGATTTAGGTTGTCCAGCATTTTCTAATTATTGCCTTAAATATGGAAAGCTAATGGTGAGGTAGTAGATGGAGAAGATCTTTTCTGCAGCAGAGGCAGGTTTCATCTCACTTTACTGATCTCAGAAGCTTAGCATCTAGTCAAAATTTATTTCACCAACTCTCCTTGGTAGCCCAGGTTGAGGAAGAGGCAACCATAGAAAGCAGTTCATCCCAGTTGTTTTAAACTGTACTCTGGCGTGAGATTAATAGTTTTTTTGTTTCCTCCTTCTTTCCATTGACTACAGAGTCAGTGAAAACGACTACCTTTCAGACAGATATCTATCTGAAACGTAGCTAGAAGTATGTGAGATGAAGCCTACCTCAAGGACTGAGTTATACCACTCTTTGATATTAGCAGATTTGTTTCTCTGAAGTAGATACTACTTGTAGCAACGAGCATTTACATTGCCTTTTGTCACGTATCTATCATAGGATATGGATCACGAATGTGTTTCCCAGAACTGGTTCATAGTTCATACCATAATTATGCCTCGCAGCTCTAGGCTTCTGCCTACATGTCAGGTTAAAATGGGGTGAAGAGGCAATTAGTGTCATGAGATCAAGTTCAGAATTTTATGCCATAGTGAGCTCAACTGTGGATTCAATTGTGGAAAACTGGCCAAGTGTTTTGAGTGGTATTATTACCTAATTACACTTACTTAATTACATTTTAATTAGGATGAGGAGCCAAGGGTTCAGTATTCCCAATAAGAAGAGGCTTCTGTCCGAAGGAGTTGACAGGTCTTTGGAAGGTATTGCACAGGAAAACTAGTGATTTCAGTCTGCTTTAGTTTTTATTACTCTTTCCTGTCATTTTCTGTATTGATAAAGAATTACTCAATTTTAAGTGTACCTTAAATTCTTTAAGTATGGATTGCATTTTTACCTCACTCCTATTTTCACAAAATTATTTTGCTGTGGGAGTGTGTTCACAGACTGACATTTTGTAGAATCTTTACAATGATTAGCACAAAAATGAAACACAGACTGTGCTACCCCTGCATATATTCCAGAGAAGATTGTAGCAAAGTCTATGACTTTGACCTATTCAATGTTTTCAATTTGGTGAGCTAGCTGTTTCCAATCTCCTCCATTTCTAATTTTGGTACTTTGTGAGGAGGATGTAAAATAGTCGGTCCACCAATACATGTAATAATGAGAAGGTCAAAAATGTTGATGTTAGTGAAAGGGAAAATAGCCTTGTTGGAAGCCTGGCCACCTCCAAGTGTGCTTGTACTCTGAAAAGTGATATTGTAAAGGTTTATGCTTATTGTCTTTCTACTTCTTTCTAAGCAGATTTATTCAGTTTATTTTCTTAAGAAGCTGTCTTTTATCCTAATTGCACTATAAGTGTTTCTCATGTTAGACTGCTATTTTAAATACTAACATCATTAAGAATAAAAGTTCCTCACTCTGAAGCTATGACTCTATCTACTGCACCTGAGACTAGTAACATTTTTTATGATATTTGAACGTTTCACTAGCCACTAGTTAATATATATTCATGCAATGACTTCCCTGGGACTGCTTACATGCTTAGGATGTAATAAATGCATGTAGTGAATATTTCTAAATTGTCCCTGAGTTCACAATATTTTAATCATATGCAAGTCAGGATGAACTTATTTCTAACTTTCTGTATATGCCCCAGATTGCAGTTTCACAGGAATAAAATATAATAGCTGTTACTATTCAGATAAGCAGATATGATGACTCAAAAGACACAAAGTTTACACATCTGTTGGATAAAGCACTTCCATGTTTATACAATAATGTTCTAAAGAGGAAATGTGCTTTAATCACTCATGTTTTTTATTTCTCTGCCTGAAGTTCCCAGAAGCAAGTTCTTCTGGGCATCACATTAAAGCATTGAGAGATCCTAGTCAGTGATGCTGCAGCATCATTCCCAGCCATACTTTGCCTTCTTTTGCTGAGATAGTGAACAAATCAAACTACGATGTCTAAATTCTCACGAGAAAGAGTGTAGTGAGAGCCAAATGTGAGTCCAATAAAAGAGCAAATGAAGGCTACAAATGTAAACATAATCTGGTTACACCCCACAACTGTGACTTTGCAGAGTTTCCTGGATACTCTGTCTTGGATCGCTCTGTCACCATGCATATGTAGTTAATCCAGCATCCTGCTATTACAATAAAAAAACAATAGAAAAAAAAAAGTTGCATGAGATTCTATTAAAGAGGTGTTGGTAAATCATAATGACAAAACATGGTACAAAGTGTGATTCAGTCAATTATATTGAATTGATTGCATAAATCTAAACACTAAAAGCTTCAGAAAGAATTCAAAAAATTCCATTTTACAGAGGGACAGAAAGAAGAAACATATTGTTTGCCAGAAAACTGTGTTGAAGGATCTTTAACATACTTAATATCAAGGGATTATGATGATAAAAGCCCTTTAAACATTTGCTCACTCTAGTTTGTTTCATCTTGTTCAGCTGCTCTCTCAATGTTAAGCATTAAACTTATATTTTGAAAGGATTAGTGCCAGACCATGTTTGTGATGATGTAAAGGCCATAACCTTTTCAGTACCTCTTCATAGGATCTTTGCCTTTAATTATTTCCATCTTCAGTATTTGAAACTTCAGTTTTTGATTTTAGGAGGAGTAATTTCTGTAAATGTGTTCTAATATTTTCCCCTATATTACTGTCCTGTCGTTGAAACAGACGATGGCAGCTTGACAGAATTTTGGCACTTCTGTTTTTGGTAATCTTACTTTATAGCAGAACCTCAATGTATTACTTAAGACAAGGAAGTTTAAGGTGAATATAGGAAAGATACTTTAATATTGACTACCACTCATTTACATGCTGAAGGATGTCATGAAAGTTCTTATGCTAAAATTTGCATACCAGATAAACACAATATTTTCTTGTATAATTGCTTCGTCTTCATACTCCTTTTATACCACTTCTGCAAATGGTTTTGTTTGTTTTCATGGCAACTGTTTGTGCATCTTCACATAGGATCTTCAGAGGTTTTTTTCACTTTGTTTGGCACATACATTCACTTCTGAGATTCTGTTAAGATATATATAAGAAGCCTTCTTTCTATGTATACAGATTTTTCTTCTTCAGACTTCAAGGCTCTCTTGACTAGCTGCCACATTTCCTAGGAGTCCTCCTAGCCAAATATTGCTGACACTATTATTACTTAAAACCTCACCTAGCACAGTTTTGTTTGATTTAATTATATCACAACAGCTTTAACTTTTTTGGTTGAACTGTTGTTCCTTCCAGATGCAAACCAAACCAGATGTACTACTCACATCAGGCAAGAGTTCAGTGCAGAAATTTGGGGTCTTGGTTAGATGCAGTACCTTTTGCACAATTTCTGATATGCATCAAGAAGCAGGAGATGCAAAAGGGCAACTGCTTCAATAGGAGGAGGAGTGAACCAAAGAAACTGCTGTGCTCCTTTAAAAAAACATAATTAAAAGTTAAGTCTGTCTTTTTGCTTATGAACAAGCAGCTGCTCCACCAGTAGAGGATCACTACTAGCGCTTCCAGGAGAAAGTGGCAGATAATAGTAGTAGGGGACTCTACTTTGAAAGGCACAGAGGCACCATCTGTCAGCCTGACCCAGTCTCCAGGGAGGTGTGTTGCCTGTCAGGGGCTCGGATCAGAGATGTTGCTGAGAGACTGCCTGGTTGAGTAAGTCCTGCTGACTATTACCCCCTTTTAGTGGTCCATGTGGGTGCTAGTGATATAGATAGCAGTAGCCTGGAGAACATGAAGAAGGACTACAGAGCCCTGGGAGAGGTGGTTAGGGGCTCTGGAGCTCAGATAGTTTTTTCATCAATTCTCCAGGATAAAGGGGAGGACCTTAAAACTAGACACTTTTGGCAGGTTAATAAATGGTTAGAACAGTGGTGCCATAGGGGTTTGGGCATTTAGAACATAGGACTTGATTTGGGAGGCCAGATCTACTGGAGGCTGGTGGAGTTGGTCTAACAAAGAAGGGGAAGAGTTGTTTTGGTAGGAGGCTTGCCAGGCTGGTCAAGAGAGCTTTAAACTAGATGTGTTGGGGGAGGGGGTCATCAATCCATGCCAACACTCCCGGTCAGTTGCCAGCACCTGTAATAAATGCTTGGAGTGATGTAGAGATATTTCAGCCTCTCCAGTCGTTGAGTCATCTTCATCTGGAGCTTGGCTTAGATGCCTCTGTACAAATGCCTGTAATATGGGAATAAACAAGAGGAGTTAGAGATGTGTGCATGTCTGCAAGGATACAGTATCATTGACATCACAGAAACATGGTGGGATGGCTCCTGTGACTGGAGTGTTGGAATGGAAGGTTACAGGCTCTTTAGAAAAGACAGGCCTGACAGATGGGGAGAGGGAGTTGCTATTTAAGTCAGTGATAGGCTGGAGAGTATGGAACTCTGTCTGGGGATAGGTGATGAGTCAACAGAGAGCTTGTGGGTCAGGGTCAAAGGGATAACATCGATGGGGGGCATTACTGTGGGGATCTGTTACATACCACCTGATCAGAAGGACTCTGGATGAACTGGAGCCTACAAGGATGCTGGAGAAGGACTCTTCATTAGGGACTGTAGTGATAGGGCAAAGGGTTATGGGTTCAAACTTAAACAGGGGAAGTTAGGGTTAGATACAAGGAAGATGTTCTTTGCTGTGAGGATGGTGAGGCACTGGAATGGGTTGCCCAAGGAAGCTGTGAGTGCTCCAACCCTGGCGATGTTCAAGGCCAGGTTGGATAGAGCCTTGGGTGACATGGTTTAGAGTGTGTCTCCCCTGCCCATGGCAGGGGGATTGGAACTAGATGATCTTGCAATTGGACAAGAAGTCCAGGAGAGGTTTATGTTGGATATTAGGAAAAAATTCTTCACTGAAAGGGTGGTCAGGCATTGGAACAGGCTGCCCAGGGCAGTGGTGAAATAACTGTCAGTGGAAGTGTTCAAAACGTGTAGATAAGTCTGTTAGTAACGTGGTTTAGAGGCAGACTTGGCAGTCCTGGGGTGGAGGTTGGACTTGATGGTCTTAAAGGTCTTTTCCAACCTAGTTGATTCTATGATTCTATGACCTTAAGGTCCTTTCCAATCCTGACTGTTCTATGATTCTGTGATTTCAACTGGTCAAAAATAATTGTTCTTCAATTTTAAAAGAATTTGATGATAGCTAGTGATGCAGTGCTCTGTGTTTTAACCTGTGAATTAAAAATTACATTACAAAAGTGAGGAGGAAACTGTTCAAAAATGTAACAAGTTCAGCTTGCAACATATTTGTGAACCTTGGGAGTGGTAGAAGGGTGACCTAGATATGATTCCTAGTTTAAGAGACCAGTGTTTTAAGCCATAGAATCATAGTATCACAATAGAATGGTTTTGGGGTGGAAGGGACCTTAAAGATAAGCTAGTTCCAACCCCCCTGTCATGGGCAGGACACTTTCCACTTCTGCCTGGGCATGTTCTGCTTCTGGTTGCAAGGTTGTCGTCTTTGCAACTAGCTTCTACTCTGGGCTATTTCCAACAGAGATGTTAACAGTTATATTAAACCATGGAGTAATACTGTTATATTTAGTACTGAGAAATCATTAAGACAGTACTGGATTAATATCCATTTGTGACCTAAGACAAGATTTACATGTGTGCAATTTGAACAAAGAGCAGCCTACACAGAATTCAATGGGAAGATGTGATCCTGAGGCAGTAAGTTTATAGAAAGTTCATCTAGGATTTTAAAAAATGAATGGCTGACTGAGACCACTATTATCTTAGACAGTCTTAAGATGCAGGATCTGTGTAATTTGATTTTTGGATGGAAAATTTCTAAGATAACAAGAGAAAAGAACTAAAGTAGATGAAGACTAGAAAATATAATGGAAAAGAGAGAAATGCAAGACATTGACAAAAGCTTTGAGAAATATGCTGAGTGGAGAATGTGAAGACTGAGATCTTGTCTTTTAAGCGTCTCTTTGTAGAAAGAACAATATAGGGGGAAAAAAAAGAAAACTTTAACTTCAGCTGGTATGCACAAATAGTCCATTTCGTCTCCTTTAAGGCCATGTAAATTAGATGCAACAGAACTCTGCAGTAGAGCAAATTGTGGAAGATCAGTGGAAAAATCTTTGCATTATTTACTGTCCATATGGAAAATGGAAATCAAACCTGAGCTTTCTGATCATGAACTTTTTCTTAACAGCTCACAAATAAAGACTTGGTCTTTATTAAATAATAAATATCTTTATTAAATAAATATTAAAAATAAACACATCACACAGAGATGGGTCAGTGTATTAATGGCAAATGGGTTTTAGCCTGTACATACATGACTGCTTTTCGAAAACCAAACATATCGATGAGAAGCTTTTCTTTGTCTGGATTAGACCAAATGAGATGTGTATTCTTAGTTCAGTGCAGTCATGTAACAGTTACCAGAGAAGATAAGCAAATCTAAGCTATTTATATATTTCACCTGTGCAACTGTTGCACTGTTAAGTTCACATAATGCCATCAGACACAAGAAACTTGTGAAATACATAACTTTCCCCAGAAATTGCAACACAGTGGGAATTTTTATTGTTGATTTGTTAGGACACACATATCCAAAGGGACTTTTGACCCACTTCAGAACTATATATAGAAACCTCCACTAAAAGCCAACACATAAGACTGCATCAGTAAAAGATATTTTACCAGATATTGCTGAAAAAAATGAACAGTACGACTCTTTTTTAATGTAAAACTGTATGTTCTTTTTTTTTTTTTTTTGTTCCAACAGATATATCTTTGTTATAAAGGTCCAAGAATTATAATATTGAAATGGTTAAATACATAAAAATCAGGAACACTGATCACAGTAATAGAAGAGGCAAACTTCCTTTTCAATACAAGAATAATGCATTGCTCTCATGACGGTCTTTCATTATGATTTTGATTATCATAGGACTGACTCCACTCAAAGCTGGCAGTAACTCCAATGCTTGCAATTCATGCTGAAATAAATATTGCATTCATCCTCTCTGAACTGAACCTAACCCAAAGTCAACAACAGTTATGCTTCCGTATTTACCGAGTTGAGGGTCAGTTGATATTGCCAATATACCCTTTATTTTTAAAGGTCTTAACTTGGATTTTGCTTTTCGTTGTGTTTATTTTAGGCTTTCTATACTTAAAATATTAACTGCATGAAACCCACATGTGTATGAGAAATTAAATATGCATGCCAAAGAAAACTCATGATCCAACTTTAAAATACATGTTTTTTCAGTGCCTGGAAAGAAGAAATGCAACCTCCCACAAGGAATGAATAACCCAAAATAGACTCAATCTGAAGATAGCAGTCTGTGGTCCCAGTGCTGATTTCTGGTAACGAGGTATTTTTGACAGAACTTCAGGAAAGTAATAGTGATTGGAGGTTTAAAAGTGAAATATGAATGTCTGTTCTTGTATGCATGCCCACACACACATACACAGACTCAGATAAATAGATGATATCAGTCTGAGTTACAAGTATTCCAAAGCCAGAGCATCCAAAGTTAGATATTTTCATTCACAGCACTGAAATGACTGGAGTTATCTAAGTAATAATCTCCAGTCATATGCCATAATCTCCACTCATTCCCCACATACCAGCTCATTCCTTAACTCATGCCCAGGTGTATCAGCACAACAATATTGCAGTTGAAGCTGGTGCATAACTAGCAATCCAAATATTATAAGGCAATATCTTTTGCTAAGATTTGAAGTATAGTGCACTGGATATCATTTGAGTGTAAGAATTGCCTTGCCACTCTGGCTGCAGAGCCAATACAGAATGTGTTGAATATAAGGAATGCCTGAGGACACTTAAATCAAAACCCTCTTGGTCCATCCTGGTAAGGTATGTCTAAATTAGCATTGGATACACTTCTATACCATGACCATCAACTTGGACCAATCTTTTCTAAGGTAATAATGCAACCTTTATTTTGAATTCAGTTAATCCAGCTGATATGGTTAGCGAGAAGATTTCCATACTGTTTTAAAGGACAGATGGTCTGTGCAGTCAGGCTGAGTTGTAAAAACATTACCTATGAGTAAATAATTACAAAAGAGGCATGTACATCATTATATCAATGCTACAGACTTCTGAATTCATACCTAATATTGTCTTAGGACAAGTTTTTCAAATAATTTTGGGAATATGGCAGTATGATTTTTGTAGGATAATCTGACCCATAATCCTTTTTCTAAATTTTTCTTGGGTTTTTTTTCCTGAAAAAACACACCACTTTTATTGGTTGACGTTAATATAATTTACTCATATTATTAAAGCAGGACTTGCCACATTTCCATCTTTTGCAAGTATTGCATAAGTTTAATAACAGTCAGCAATGCTGTCCTTACAAGCATTGTTTAGACAGAATGTTACTCATCAAGGATTTTTAAACATAGAGATGCTCTTTCCTACTTGTCTGGTAAAAGCCTCAGCTATATCAAAGCTGTGACAGTCTTTCCCCCTTTACTTGGTCCTACCCAGAAGAGGAACCCAGAGGTATATCTGTGTGGAGGTAGGGGACAAGAAAGCAGCCTGCCCATGCAGCAGGTTAATACAGGCTGAGAGAGCTGTCCTTGGAGTGGCATAGAAGGCTATATGTGTTGAACTGCCTTTTATGTGAATTCTCCTGAAGACTGTAAGCTGGCTAGAGTACCAGTCTTTTTGACTTGCTATGCAAGTCTGTCCTGTCACTGAGATTTTACTGCTTGCCGAAAGGAGCAAAAGTGGTGAGAACTTTGCCTGGCATGGGAATTTGGAAAGATCTGCCCATGCTCACTCCAAGGGATTGCAGAGGTTGAGCAGCGAGATCTAGGAGCAGTGTCCGCAGAGCTCGTTGCTCCCCTGACTTCAGAGGAATGGTAACAACTCTTCCTGGCTGAAATGTCTCACGGGAGACCTTGGAGAAACAAACAAATTGCAGGGTCGGGGCCTGTTTGCTGAGATTCTAGCTGATCAAGTCCTCAGCCTGAGTGAGCAGGTGTTAGCTAATCTCAGCATTTGCTGCAGCAGTGTGAATTTCCCATTGACAGCACGGAGCTGGAGATCTGTAATGATGATTAAGCGTTCCTACTGAATCACTGTCATTTTGATTGTCATGCTGTTGGCGGTTGTATATGCAGGGATACACCATGGGTTATTTTCAAGTCTAAAGCCTGAATTATTATCTTGGCCAGAACAACACGAATATTTTCTAATCCCTTAATTTGGTGCTGGAAGGAAACTGGGGTTCATGTTGCCCCCTGTAGCTCTTCTTTTCTCTCTATTAGAGGAAGGAAATGAAGCAAAGCCAATTCCAGTGAAACTCCAAGCTTTTGAATGAAAAGTACTGGAGGTCCAGCAACCTAAATAGGAATGTATCAGCTGAAAAAAACAACCCAAAACCCCTTCCATAAAATAAAAGAATAATGTTTAGAAAGGTACAGACAGGAAATTACTTGTGAGAAATGTATAATGCTAAGTGATTTCTTTTTTAAATGTATGACGCCAATTTAGTGTTTAAAGCTGCTCAATGGCTGGAATACAAACTTCTTGTGAAATATATTAGGTGTTTAGAGTCACTTAGTGGTTAGTAAAAAACCCTCCTAATGAAACAATGTATTAATTGCTCAGGGCCACTCAAAGCAAACACACATAAAATATTTAGATGTCTGGAGATGCTCAGCAGCTTGATAACCAACTTTTAATAAAGTCTATTCAGTGTTTAGAGTTGATCGGCAGCTAGGAAAATAACCTGTGCTCAGCAGTAGAAATGCAGGGCTAATAAAATATAGAGCTGCTCAGTGGCTGCAGCGAGGTTTTTAAAGCTACACTAAAATTAGGGAGACTAAATTAAGCAGTAACAGTGGAGGCATTGGTAGTTCCATAGGATTAATGGCTGGCTGGGATGATTTGATGGCCTGTGGCTACATTTCAGGTCATTAACCCCAGCTGGTCATTAGTCCCCAGGAAATGCCCAGCACTGAGGTCATTATTACTATTGTAAGCAGTTAAAAAAACAAACAAAACCAAACAGCCGAATAAAACCAACAGTCCCTCCACAGCCTTATATATTTTAGGGAGAGATGTACATACTCATATTAACATAAATTTTCTCTAGAACAACTGCCATGCCTTAGAGTCAGAGAGATTATTGGGAAATCTACTTCCATTTCCACTCAGTACATGAATCAAACAAAGTTTTGGTGCTCTGCGCCTCCTAGTTGATGCTGTCTGTCATCCTTAAAGGCAAGAAGGAACACCTCACTTGGGATACTCAGTGTGGCCTCATTTGGGTTAGGTGGAAGCCACATTTGGGAACACTCCCAATGCCCTGTGTCCTTTGCACACAGACCTACTTTCCCTTTCCTTTTTATGAATAGCAGAGTCACAGCACTACATACTGTTATGCTTTGCGTTTTTATAGAAACATGTACCCAAAAGGATACTAAGGAACTTCTCGGAGACTCTACAAAGATTGCTGGAAATGCAGCTGCTGAAATGCAGTTTCCCTTGGGATAATAGCAATCCTTTCTGGGACCGCAGTATTACACAGTAGTGTTTTAACAGGAGGAAGTGACGATAAAATAATAAAAGAAATAAAGTCATTCTGCAACTCATTCTGATTGTCCAGCCATGAACACATCCACCCTGTCATGGGTTTAGCATTTGCCTTAATTTTCTCTGTTTAATCATTTACGAATCATGGCATTTAGCTGCCATACTACACATTCCAGAACTAAAAAACATACTTGCAGCCTGCTTCTAATATATAGAGAAGGATTCTACATTTCAGGACTAGGCTATAGCTTTGCAAATCACCAGGAGACACTGCAATTGTTTAAATGCTATGAATTATGCTCTGGATTATACTTCGGATTTACCCCTTTCTATTAACTTAGGCACCTAAAGCAGAAATTAAAGAAGTATTTGCATAAGTATTTTATACCAAGATAGAAAGGGAAAGACAGAAAGATATCTTTCTTAAGGCAGGATAGAAAGGGAAATAGCAGATATCCCTTTCACAGGAGGAGGAAATCTGCTGTGGATTGGTTTTGCTGTGCCTGGAAGTATCTGTTTTGGATTGCCCAAGACAGCCTGCAGACTAAGGAATGGAAGGGCTTTTTCTAGCTCTCACAATTGGATATCCAAAAGGCATCAGATTATGCCTATGAGAAATTTCTTCTTGTATCTCCAGGTGATCGGAGGATTAACTTTTTTTTTTTTTTAGTCCTCAGGGTGATCAAAGTGGATTCACACCTCCCACCCTTGTTGCCTAGGTTGTTATAATGACCCTTTACTCTTCAGAATAAAATATCAAAGTAAATATGAGAAACTGAATATGAATTTATGTGTTGGGTTCTCATGCTGTTACTACATAAGGGTCTTTTCAGATGAATTTATTTGTGTACAACGGAGGCCTGCAAGCATCAGCACAATTCACCAACAGACCACGTCATTGCGGGGTAGGAAAAAGGACTCTTATGTTACGGACATGAGAAAAAATCCTATTCTATGGAGATAAAAAATCTTGCTCAGATCCCAGCAGAATTCTTACTTTCTTTGAAATGCTGTCCTTCCAATTTATGTCATGAATTCAATTTGCATTGGAATTTGTGTTTTGTTGTTCATTTGTTTGAGTTTTTTGTTCTCTACCTGAGTTCTTATTAAAAGGAAATAAATTAACCAATACATTAAAAAGAGATGATGAAAAGCAGGAGAGCTTAGAGCCAATTTTTTACTTCAATCATTTGCTGCTAAGTTCTTCAGTTTTTAACCTTGGATAAATCTGGCATCCTTTCCTGTGTCTGTTGGGTCAGTGTGGAATAAAAACATAGGCAGAAATAGTGTAATGTACTCAAAATTTTTTATGGGCAAAATGAATTCATGTATTATATGTAAATTCAGAATTTATGATTAGGATGATTAAAATCATATCATACCAATCAAAGAATTATTATTAGTTCAGATCTAATTATTGTAAAGAAAAGAAAGAAAAAGGAATTAAAAATACTACCATACAGGAAAAGTCTCAATAGTAATGACATAGCTAAATCGCTATACACAGTGTCATGGAGAACTGAGGGTGAGGCGGCCTCAAGACCTGAACCAAACCACTTATTGACATAAAATTTAAAACTTATTTACCAAGTGGGATGGGCGTAGCAGGTGATTAGTGATTTCTATTCCAGGATTTCTATTTTACCATGAGCACACTCTGCAGAGACATTCACACCAGGCAGGGCCCCCACATCTCTCAACCTGCACCATGGACTGGAGAAAGCAAAACGCTCACTCTAGCTTGTCACCGTGTCTAAGCCTTGGCAGGTGGCCTGGCTTCCACACACAGTGGAGTCACCTTGGGCTCAGCTTTCTGCACAGCACTGGGCATTTGCAGGTATTTTCCCTCCAAGGCACTATCCTTTTAAATACTTATTGCTTTCTAGGGTAGATGGTCAGCATATGCTGTGAATGGCTTTGTTGATCATGTAGCTGCAGACCAGTCTTTTTCACTTTCTCTCTGTTTCAGACTAAATTAGTGGTCATTACCTTGGTTGCTATCACTTTGTAGCCTCTGCCCCAAGCACCTTACAAGGATGTATATTTAACAGTTCATCTGTGATAATTACCTGTACCCTTTTATTTTTCCACTGCCTACCAGAATGATCTAATGAGTTAGATCTGTGTAGAAACAGTACAGAGATTTTATCAGGTTCTTTCAGGCAGTCCTTGTCCTGTGACAACACATGCTTTCTCATTTCCCAGTGCTATTCACTCCCCTCTATCACACCTCTGCTGTCCGCCTGGGATGTTTATACCACTAGCACCTTGAATCCTTTCCTGGGATGACCATGATGTTGATATTAATGTCTTCTTCTTCCTCCTCTCCTTCCTTCCTTCCTTTCTTCTTCCTTTCTTTCTTTGGATTAACTACAGTCTGGTTTTGTATGTTTTCTAACATGCTGTTATATCTTTCTTTTTCTTAGGTCTACAGCTGGACATTGCATCTAAATTTATGATGCATTCTATGTATGTTAAATTTTTATTCTTGTGTATTCCTAAACTCCATTTTGACCGGCTCCATATGTGTTTCTTTAACTGCCTGGTGGTAAGCTATTTACACTCTTAGGGTCTCCAGTGCTAGCCAGTTTTTCATCTCTTACCATCCCTTGCCTACTCCTCAACCTCTTATCTTGCGTCCCTACTTCTCAGGACATCTGCTGTTGCACGAGGCTTGTTCTCCTCAACAGTACATGGGTATATTAGAGTCATAAATACCTAATTCACCACAGCAAAACTACTTTGTAAGTGCTGGTCATTAAACAAACTTCTCTAACAATTAATATTTGCTTTATTAAAACAGAATTCCTGGTGGCTGAAGAAAGTTCAAACAAATTACACCTGAAAAACCTGTGGCTCATTATTAGCAAAGGTAATGTCAGCACAGAATTATTGTCCTACAAGGCTACTCTGTGAGGACTCTCCTCCTGCAGAGAAGTCTTACTTCCTACAGGTCTGTGGAAGATGAGAAGAAAAGCAAGGTAAATCCATCTTTCCCTCCCTTTTTCATTTACAGAAAACTGGGTATAAATTGTGCGTATGCCAAAACCTTTTCAAAGCTTTGAGCTGTTGACCTTTTGCATCTTGCAGCTGCAAAGCTAAATAATTTTGTCCTAAATTGCACACAAGATTACAATGACACAAAACATTAACATTAACTGCTGATGAACCCATTTCATTACTTTTAATAACATTATATCTGTGTTTGTCTGCTCAATGCAGTGATAACTTAGTGAAGGAGAATTAATTTCACATATTATCCACATAAGCAATAATGAGGGAAATCAGTTTCTGCTAGAGTTGCAGAGAGAAGTTTAATTAAATTTGGGCTTGGGCCAATTGATTTCAGGTTCGTCACTAGCTTTCTGGCTATTGGTGGGATCTTGGGTCTTGAAGAAAGGTGCAAAATCATATAAATCCATGGGTGAAAATACTCATGGCTGAAGCAAGTCTTGAGGACTTTAAGAACAAAAAAGCAGTATTTTAACTACACAGAAGACTGTTTTTTTTAATGTTGGTTTTCTTAATCTTATACTCTGTAAGGGCTTTGAATAGCTATGCACACATATGTACCTAGAAAACCATGGGGTAGTAATATTGGTTAACCAAGAAAAAAATTGTATAATGCAATTTGTAATTGCTGGGATATTCTGGTGTTACACATGACAAGAAAAGCAATACACAGGCAGGCATATACCAAAGATAATCTCAGACTCTTGAGTAAAGAGGCTTCATGTTTTATGTAGTCAGACTAAAATGATTAGCAGAATTGAGTACTTACTGCAAATGAAGTTTGAAATGAAAACACCACATCCACTGTGTTCAGGGGGGACAGATGCAGTGGGCACTGACTGGTTAGCTGAACTGAGTATGGCATCCTATAACCATGCTTGCTTCTCATGGAACCAAATCTATCTGAACACCCAATAATTTAAATACAGGTGTTGCTAGCATCTTAATGAATCAACCTGTATAATTGGCTTCTTTAAATAAATACATATATTACTTAAAAATGACTTTGGGATCAGTGAGTTCTGAAAAATCAGATGAAGTGGATAATCTATTAATTTAATATTGAATTGACTGCAGAAAAAAACAAAGGTTGTGAAATTTCCACTTTAAAATGCCTGCAAATCAAACTTCAGGTGATACAGTACTACTGATCTGTAATAAAATAAATTACTGAAGGATCCAGGACTCATCTCCAAACTTCCCAGTATCACCAATTTGGTACAATTTGGTTGTACCAAATTAGAAGAGCTTTGAACAAAGGTCATGGGGATGCTTCTATGAAAAGAAACAGCAAAGGCATAGAGAGCTATACCTGCAGCTGCATGATGAAGTTGTGGGCTCAATCCTGCTTCAACCTAAAGGAACAGGGGTTAGGTAGCTGACTTAAGTGGGTGCAAGATCAAGCTACAAATCATTTGTGTGACCTTCACTTTATCGTGACTCACTTCCCACTTCAGGGTAAACCCAGAATCTGCCTGGGAGTATTTTTGTTCCTCTAAGAAAAAGGACAAATTGCAACCTAAATGCTGAATATT
This sequence comes from Nestor notabilis, assembly GCF_000696875.1. Taxonomy (NCBI): domain Eukaryota; kingdom Metazoa; phylum Chordata; class Aves; order Psittaciformes; family Psittacidae; genus Nestor; species Nestor notabilis. Next base: position 56,247 of record NW_009927700.1, on the reverse strand, counting down.
GCCAAGGGGCTGCTGTAGGCTCCAGGAGCTGGCAAAAGCAGGAGTGGAGGAGTGAACTTGTGGAGGAATGAGCAGATTTGTTAAAGCTGTATGAAGCTGTTACTGTTTATTAAATTCAATTTGTCAAAGGTGTAACATAAATTGCTCTATCAGTTGCTTGTAAATGGCATCATGCTGTATGAGAAAGGATAAAGAAAGGGTAAAGCAGTGTATTTAATTTCCAATAAGCATCTAAAATATGTCATCCTAGAAAGCTGGGACTGACACATTCACCAATACAGAAATGCAAGCACTGTGCCTTCCGTGACCTTCCTCCTCTTCTTCCTCCCTCTCCACATTTCCAGGGCAAATATGAAGTCTGGCCAGACATGCCTATGAATGCTTGGCAACATTTACTGGCAAGAAAGAGCTGAAATCGCTATACCAAGTCATCATATCAAACTACCGGGAACAGCATTGTCAATAGTAAATTGTACTTGCAAGACAGCAGGTAGCAGAGGAAGCTCCTAGCAGGAAGAGATGGATCAGAGATACAGCAGCTTACACCCCACCAGAGAGGATTACAAACGAAGCCCCGAAGGAACATGAACAATTTAATAAAATTAGGACAGAGATTTTAGCAGAAAGGAAAGAGGCATTTTAAGTGAAATCCTCCCGTCCGATGCTAAACATGTCAGGTAAGACTCTATGTTGTGCCTCTAGGAGATGCAGCACAGACCTCAAAGCCAAGAGTCAAGAGGGAGAATGACGACTTTACATTATCACTGTATCCTCATAATTCTGGGCTACTCTGCAAAGCTGGCTTGAATTTCTGCAGCTGTGCGCTGCCGCCGTACACCCAGCACATCCATCCTATTCCAGTCTGGCTCTGTCCCTTTCTTGCTCCACACTTGGCAAGAGCTTGGAAGACTGATTATACAAATGTTTTATCTACAAGCAAATTCATCTTGACACAGATATATGCTGTGAAAAAATCTCAGTCTAAATGTTTAGAGCTAAGCAAAACAATAAACAAATGAAGAGTCTAAAAATAAGAGTCACAAAAGACTGAACAATAAGTTGTTTTGGGTGGGGTTTTTTTATTGTTTGTTTGTTTGTTTTGGGGGAGAGTTGTGGC
>NW_009927700.1:20521-55099 GCF_000696875.1 Nestor notabilis | reverse complement strand
TTGGGGGGGGGGTGTGGGTTTTTTTTTTTTTTTTTTTTTTTTTGCCAAGATTGTATTCTGAAGTCTTCATGTAACTATTCCTATATGCAAAAAAATGAACAAACCTTGGGTAGTTGGTATACCCACTTGCTTGACAAGCTATCCCTGTGTCAATCATGGTACATAGCAAAACCTTAGATCTGTGAATTTTTTTAGGAAGCCTTCAGACCTGTATTGTTTTGTCTTATGACTGTGTCAGATAAATGTAATGCTGTTATCTTTGCAAATTGGCAGTGGAGTGATACCATTTTGTGTATAGGTATTTTTTAATTAAAAAAACCAAACCAACCACAAAATCTCCCAACATTAAGGAAACATCTTTCTGCCCTACAGCTTTATTCAGAAATTAACATTTCATGTGTAGACATAATTTTTCACATTTTCTGAGTGGCTCAACTCCTATCCCTGCTGTCCTGTTTAATCAATAGAGCTACAAAGCCAGCTATCTCTCACTCCACGGTTATCTTTCATTGTACAGTACATAATGCCGCTAGTCCTGTTGATAACAAAGAGTGCACAGAGGGAATGTGGGACGGCATGTTTGTTATCTTCCACTCAACTAAACATACCTCTTTCTCTCTTGGCTCTTATCAATGCAAAAATGCTGAAAACAAGTTACTTCTAGTGTTAACACTACACATACCCACTGGGACTGAGATTTTTTGCCTATCTTGAGGCTGTGGTTTGCCTGCACTACAAAGCCTGTCAGTTTGATACATCCCCTCATCAACCCTTAAGAAGGCAGTGCAAAGCGGTACCACCAGCAGCTAGCCTTACGCAGATGGCGGAAATACTCTGGATACACTGAGAGCGTAAGGCAGGGAGGTTGACCCCAAAGCTGTTCATGGTTTGACCCCAAAGCTGTTCATCGTTGACCTCAGACCTTCAAAAAAAGAAAGTAATCCAGTTCTATTCTTTTTCATTTCCTACAAAACATGAAAGCTGATAAGCTTTGGTCTCTCTCAGGGAAATAAGAAAACAGTTAAATTGAACCTTCACTTTGGTTAGAGAACAATCAAGTAGTTTCCCTTCTCACAGGTCTGCCACTCACAAAGGGTGAAAGCACCTTGCTCAGAGAAAGAGACCATTTTTATGTCTCCCCTGACATAAAACACCCTGACAGATGTGGTTCCAGTTACTCTGATGTGGAGAATTTTAACCAAGACATATTTTGCTGGTGCCTACAGCATACATGGGAGAATCTGATCAACAGCATGATGACCGTGTATTCAGACAAAATTTGACAAATGCTAGCAATTTTTCCTTTTGCTATGATTCTTATGTGCTGGTTGATCCTTGAAAAAAAGCTTAAACAGATGATTACTGTTTTCCACAGTATCTTCCTGTTTGCTTTATTTCAAAAGAAAAGACTAGAATGTGATGAAATCCTTGTTAACCGAGATTGGTTTGTAGAAAAACACCCTGTGCATCTGTATATCTACATAGCATATCCATCTTTAGAAGTGTACATGGAACATAATGTTACGTATTTTGCAACTTTTATCAGAAGTATGAAATCTTTGTAAATATATAAGACACACAGAACTATAGATTTGCTTCGCTATTGGATGTCACTCAAATAATCTCCAAAGAACAGTTATGCTTGTGTTGGAATCACTTCAAAATTTGTAATTTCTATCAGTATTCTGAACTTTCAGATAAGAGATGATCCTACAGTGTGGTTTATGTCTTGCTTGATAGCATGACCTTTGATAATGCGTCTTAGCAACGAAATTCAAAGCTTTGCATAGTATTTATGATGTGTTCATAACCCTATTACTTCTAGCTCTAGGCAAACACTACATATCTTAATTTAGATTTTTAAATAAATTTACTTCAAGTGTGTTGATATAATGCTTGAGTCTGTTTTCTGCAAATATTCACCAAATGAATAGAACAAGTGTGAAAAATCTGAGATAAGCAAATTTACTGTCTAATAATCAAATATATTTTTGAAGCTGGTGTTGGATTTTGTGATGGATTCTACATTTTGGAGTTTCTTTATGTACTCTGATGATTAGCTAAAAAAACCCAACAATCCAAAACCAACATAATATTACTTGATACATTTAGCCAGCCAACACAAATATCTGAACACTCATAGTGAACTGAGCATCTGTGAAGTAAACTGATTCTGGGGAATGTTTTTTTTCATACGATTACCCTTGCTAAAACTATCTATTGCATCGTTTTAATTTGATTTTTAATTAATTTAACATTAATTTTTTTTATTGTAATTTAAACCCTAGTCTACAGAACTAGATAAATTAACTCTCAAAAAAGTGTATTTTATAATGCAGGCATCTCAAGTGTCAGTCACTTATAATTGTTGTTTTTTCCAATAGGAAAATCTGTTTATAGTTGCATGTAACGGTGTCAAAATTAAGTCATTAAGTTCGAAATTTTCTATACTGGTTACTTGTATTTGCCTGATGGAAAGAATTGTGTGTGTCTCTATGTTTGTAAGCAAATATGTGTATATTTTTAAATTATTGTGAAATTAAAGACTCATTATCAAATTAATTTATAAAGCATGCAAACACTTTTAAACTGGAATTTTACTAAAAGATATAAAAATAAAAACACTTGTCAGTGTGTTCATCAAAGTCCCTTTTGGAAGTATGCACTTAGACAGCATAAAGCCTGAATAATTTCATTAATACATGTCCTATTCATCTCCTTCTCAATCATTTACACATAAGAATATTTCTATAAACTAAACTAAAAAAAAGAAGTAAAAAAGTAGATATGTGTAAATATTTTGGAGACAGATTCTTCGCTGATGAAAATAGTTCCAGTTCCCTAATCTCTAAATGAAAGCAAAGTATATTAGCCAAGTGATGTAAGTCTGGACTTGAGTACAGTATGTGTTAGTTGTAGTGAATCCCAGCATTTATTACAGGGATCATCCCAAATAAGTACCAATAAAATCTTTATATCACGTATGCATTTAAGCTATGTTACAAAGTTAACATAAAGAGTATTTCAGAAATAGTTCAGGAGGTTTTATGATGTTTTTAATTGATGCTGTTACTGCACTTCCTTCTTTATTAAAGCCAAATTAACTTGCTATTATGAGACAACTACATAAACCTCAGAATGTACTGATACAGTTCTGAACCTGTAAATGATTTTAAGCAACTTGTTTATAAATCACTGTGTTCCACCCTTGAGGTCTACTGTATGCCAGCATATCCAAGCTAGAAACATTTTCTAGTTCATATAGAAAAAGCTTCTTACCAGCTTTTGTCCCCTGAAAGAAATATGCTTCTGCATTCTTGAGGATAAGGAGTACCTCAGACATGTCCTTGCTTCCAAAGTGAGTATTGCCTATCTTTCTCCTTATCACAATGTAATTTGGAGAGGAATTTGTGCATTTTGTGGTGAACAAAAAACCTTTAGTTTTGTTTTTGTTTTCTTGGGTTTTATTCTTTTCCTTTTCTTTTTTTATGTCTTTTCTTTTTTTGTGTGTGTGGAAGGATTTTAAAAAATAACAGATGCTTCAGAGCTGCTCAGAGGTTAAGAGTGTTAGAATGAATCCTGACAGAGATAGATTAGTAGGCAGAATGCAGGTGAGGCAGTCAAAGGTGCATGATAAATGTAATTTATCACATGGATCTGCAATTTACCACATAAATATCAACTCCACCTTTGTGCAAGTTTCTCATCCAATGTGGTAAACCCTTCCCCTGTATTTTCATAACAAATGTGACTAGTTAATACTATGTCTCATGACCAAGTAATTATAGTAACCAGAAGAAAGCAAAGTCAATTTAAGGAGCCTTAAATTAGGAAGAAATGAACTTAAGTGGAAGAAAGATTTGATCTGGAGTTTTACTTTCCATGTAAGTGGTCTAAAGATGAAGAGTGGACTCATAAATGGACTTATGGTGTATTATGGTGTGTGGTATGGCAATACGGGTAAGTTATGAGGCCACTTAAGAGAATGAATCCAGATAATGCTGATAAAACTTGTGAATGTGTGTGTCATGGTAGGCAGGGGAGGCTTTCTGCTGTGTCCTTTGGTGAAAACCTAGGATGCCAAATTGCACCTGCCACATCTGTGGTTGATCTGGTAGGCTTTAGGTGCCTGAAAAATGCCAGACTCTCTATGATACTTTTGGAGAAGTTAGTACCAGCCTTGGCACCACCACCTCAAGTTGTTTTTAAAAACTAAAACATATGGAAGCAAATACATTAAAAATATAATTCCTTCAGTATGTATTACTTAAAGGTAAGACAAAATGTATAAAATACCACTGTGAGCTATGTGCTAAATGTTACATGGACAAAGGTACCTTGCTGCAGTTCGGACTTAAATATCTAAAGGTAAGAAATATTAATTCCTCATTTATAATCTCAGCAATTGTATGCTAGCCTTGACTTGTGGCACATGGAGCTCAATCAGTACATGGGCTAGTTGATTCTTGCTGAAAGTGCCTCTCAGAATCACAGAATCATGGAATGGTTTAGCATGGAAGGGACTTTTAAAGGTTATCTAATTCAACGCAACTTGCCCAATGCACTCCCTAAAACAACAGCTTACCTGCTGTTTGAGGAACCAGGCACTTGAAAATTAGGCTCTTGAAAATCTCTCCTGGACAGTCTGAATAGTCCTGAAAATAAATGAAGGAGAAAGCATTACCACTGGGGGAGTAAGCAGGGGACAGATGTACCCCAGCTGTCCCAGCTGTCATGCCTGAATCAGTAGGTCCAAAATGTATCTCTGTCATCGTCCAAATCATCCCTGCTTTCTACATTGTGGCAGTACAGGGCTTATGGTATCTTAAAGACAGTATTTTTAATTTACCTCTACTGTCTGAGGAGAAATCAAAGAGCCAAGTCTTCCATGCCTGAAAGTGTCACCATGGAAGAACAAGAAGATGAAAATAAAGAAAGTGCAAGAAGGCAAGGGACTCTTACAAAGAGAAATGGAGGAGAAAGAGAAGGCTGTGATGACAAAGCACAAATGGGAAGAAGAGTGCCCAGGTAGGGAATTATTAAAAAAAAAAAGAAACAGAACTAAAAGGCACATTAAAATAATAATACCAACATAGTTTAGCTTTGGGGTTAACATTTGTAAAATTCACACTTTGGGGAAAATGTGTTTTCAAAGGTAACATAATTATTTCACAACCTTGAGAACTATTTGTATTTTCCCTACTGGCAACAAATATCTCTGGTTCATGACAATACAGATAGTACTTTTGTTTATATTTATATGCAAATAGTGTTATTTACAATAGTACTTAATACTAATATTGTCATCTCAGTTCAAGCTTATTGTCTAATTTTCCTCCAGCTTCACTTTTTACATTAAAAGTATGTTAATACATTTCACCCTGAACTGTGGCATATTAATAATGTCATGCTCCCTTAGCAATACGTATCTATGGATTTCAAAAGACTTTGCAAACTGTGAAGCAGATGCATTCCTCAATCTGTTATAAATCACAAGCCATGGAATAAAAAAAAAGAAAAGGTCCCTTTCAGGGATTTGCCTGTACCAAGAAACAAATTAGTAAAAGAATAAGCTAGGATTGTACTCAGAGCTCTCTCTTTTTGGCTGCTGTTGGTATTGTTCAATGCAGATCACTTGGTGGAAATATTTTCTTTGTTGAAGCTGTGCTTGCAGAATGGAAGAAACAATCCAAACACTTAGACATACCTCAATCACACTTTTCCCAGCATGGTTTTGTTATTTTGGACCTAAACAGAGGAAAAAAAAGTGTATTAAATGAATGGGAAAGAGCCACAAAGGGAGGACTGACTTCTTTACCTGTGAATGGTCAGCAGTCATAAACAGACATTAGCCTACATAGACCACCACTGTTACCAAAGGACATCCTTGAAATCATGAAATAACTAGTGACAGAGGGTGACAGCAAACTGGGCTTCAAGAGACATTGAAGTGCTTTATAGAAAGACGAACACTTCAAAGGAGGGAAATTCTTTTCCAAAATATCTTTTCGCTGGTACCTGGTCACTGTGGTGGGAATGTTATACATAAATTCCAATCCCCTCAGTCTGAGAAGGGACAAAGAACTGAAATCTGCCACCTCTCCTCAAGGGCGTCCTGCTGTCCTTTTGGGTGAAAAGAAATGACCACCTCTGACTGAGACTGATATGAAATATTCTGGTGACTATTTCTGAGAGAGGGTCTATGTGGGACTGGCACAAGAAAAGAGGCACAACTACTTTCTGGTTGAAACATTTCCAGTATGTTTAGGATAAGGCTCCTGCCTGCAGACACTGACATCTGAGAAACACCTTTGGGGCAGTGGCTGGAGCAGAGGTCCTGTTCAAATGAGCATTTTCCTCATGGAGCCTGATCTGACGGAGGCTATGGTTTTCAGAGGTGCTGTGACACCTCCTCTCAACTCCCTGTTTATAAGAGCTCTCACAGGAAGATGCCTTTTTTCTGCATTTTACAGGGACTTAGGCATAAGTCTTTGGATAAACAGCAGTATCAAAACCAGGCACTCTTGGCAATACACAACACACAAACCTAGAGGTACTCCAGGGATGTGGAGTACATTAATGTAGCAAATGGAGCCAGTAACAGATTTTAGGTATATCCAGATTTGGATGGCAGGTGACTGAGAGTTTTAAGGATGACAGTTTGGAGTATAAAGGTCTAAACTCTGTTTTCCTATAAATCTGACTCCCAGGTAGTTATCTCCTCTGTCCTGAATTATATCGAATTGCCCAGCCTCACAGCTTAGGCTTCTGATGGCAAAGTAGATGTAGTAGATGGCAAAGTAGAAAAAAACAACCAATGGTTGTTGCAATGCACCAATTCTTTTGTACACCTAAGACCTAGGTAACCTTAAGCAGTAATTTTTAACAATCTTGGCTCAAGATCTGAAGGATACACTGGCCTTTTCTGACATACAGGTGCGTTAAGTATAAATTCCCTGAATATTACCATCAAAGCTTCATTTTATATTGTTTCTACTTGCTGTTTAAACAGTTATTCTGGGCCACTCAATGTTTAATTTTACCGGTGATAAGGATCGATGGGAAAGATGAATATGAAGAGAGGGATTTTCTTTGGGATGGCTAGTAAGATTTACCTGTTAGTAAAGCTAACAAAAAGGTTTGAAAGAAAATTCTACTTGAAGGGTCCTAGAATCAGATTTTGAGGGACTTTTACGTGTTTTCAATTTATATATGGGAATCTATACGACTAAGCTTCATCACGCGTTACTTTGACATGTTATTGCTTTCCTGGTATTTTTCATTAAGCTTGATGCCAAAAGCTCCTGAGTTGCAGATTATTAGAGACTGGGAGAGTAACCTAGGCAAGCATCTTTATGTGCTTGCCCTCATCTTACACTTTTTATAAAGCACTTAGGCAACTGAGTACTCTTGGAGACAGAATGCTAAATTAGCCTGACCTTGTCTCTGACCAGGTACAGCTGTTCTCATGTTCCCTAAAAATGCTGACATTTAGCATTTGAAAGTCATTTTTATAAGGCAGTATTACACCATTTCCTTGTATAAAATGTTAGATCAATATTAAAGTCATTCCATGCATGATGTAATGGAAACGTCTCTTATGTTGCAGAATGTTACATAGAAAAGCCTGCAGCCTCCAGGTGGTACTGGAAAATCAGGGGAAACTGGAAAATCAGTTCATGAGCCCATACCCTTTAAAAGACTGGTGCCTTGAGAAGAAGTCTTCAGATAATTTGATGTGTCATACTAGAAAACCAGAAGCAGAGTGAATGTAAGGAGAAAGACAGCAGACTTAGGAGCCTGGAGGCAGGGAGCCTGGGTGAGAGCAGTCCTCTTGCACTTCCCACATGCTGCTTTTTTTTATCTACATGAAGACCACTTGCTATTGGATAAAAAGTATGGCAAAACCTTAATATTTTGAGGTTCTCATTAGTTTATAAAGAAAAAGATTAAAAAATTTTAGAACTTTTTTGTAGGTGGCAGTGGTCTTAATAGTTAGATGTATGCACTGACAACATATAGTGAACTGTGACTTTATGAAATAGCTTTGCTTCTTTCAACATGGAGTGCCATATATTAAGAGAATGCATATTTTAGAAATGGATGGAAATGCCTATTTTTTCCTCCACTTATTCAAACAAAATTTCAGTATGTAATGCACTATGAAAAAAGTCACCTAATTGTAAGCTTTTCATTAATTCACCTGATTCCTGCCTGTACATGCACAAGCCATTCATCAAGTGGTATAGCCTATTAATACACCTCAGCTTTAACATCTGTATGCACAGGTTCAGCAATAATGTTCTGCATCTACTTTTATATTTATTGCAAATATATTTTATTAGGAGATTCAAACCAGCACACAGAATAAAGCCACCCACAGGCTGTTTCTTAGGTCTTCCAGACATTTATGCAGATGTTGAACTTTGTATATTTGAAATAGCTGTTGACATTTTTCCCACCTATTCTTTTAATGAGAAATGGCCTTTAAAAAAATAAATAAAACGAGCACAGAAAGTCTGTAATATTTTCAAAATGTAAATAAATACAGTATCTGAAAAAGAACATTATTATATATTTACTTGTATTTGGTTTTTGTGGCAAGGTGTTGCAGTCAGGGGGGCTACAGGGGTGGCTTCTGTGAGAAGCTGCTGGAAGCTTCCCCTATGTCTGAAAGAGTCAATGCCAGATGGCTCCAAGATGGACCCGCCACTGGCCAAAGCCGAGCCCATCAGTGATGGTGGTAGCACCTCTGGGATCACATAGTTAAGAAGGGGGGAAAACGGGTGCAATGGCAAGTGCAGCTGGAGAGAGGAGTGAGGATATGTGACAGAATCAGCTCTGCAGACACCAAATTCAGTGAAGGAGGGGAGAAGGTGCTCCAGGCACCAGAGCAGAGATTCCCCTGCAGTTCATGGTGCTGACCATAAAACTAATTTCCCCAAGCTGAGTCTGTTTTGCCCATGATGATAATTGCTAAGTGATCTCCCTGTCCTTATCTCAACACAGGAGCCTTTTGATATCTCTCCTTTTGTTTTCTCTCACCTGTCCAGTTGAGGAGGCGGAGTGACACAGCAGCTTTGGTGGGCACCTGGTGTCCAGCCAGGACCAATCCAGCACATCACTTTTATGTTTTTCTTTTCACTTTCTTCTCACCTCTCATTTTACTGTTCCAGACTGGGCCACCACTGTGTTTGTTCAGTCTGTTCTGTTTGTTTTACTCTTCATTGACCTGGGATTTTAGGGATACAGAAATCCCATGGTGGGACAATGACAGCCTTCAGCCTGGTGTAACTGACCTGGTGCACAGCTTCAAGATGACGAGCAACATCAAGCTCTGCAGTAGTGGCTGTTGCTGCCTATGCAGTAACAACACTGCCTCTCAATTTCTATCCCTGTCCCCAGGGTGGAACAATCTCCTTCTTAGGGTAACTGTGACAGCAGGGTGCAAGGCTTTCTGAGGCATCACTAATTTCTCTGATGTTCCTAGAGGGCTTTTATAATATGACTTCCCTAGACAAATAAGAAATCTGAGTAAGATCTGTATTCCCATGTAACATCCATTTCAAAAGACTTAAGACTGCATGAACAGTGAGAAGATCTGACTGTGCAGGCTGTCAGGGACTGAAAATGCTGGTAAGCACCATCACAAATCACATCAGGATATGACTGGAGGAGGGAACCAAGAACACCAGTAGCCTTATGAGACTCCTGGCTGATGCCTGCGGGTTGAGTTTCTGCTGAGATCATTAAGACATTTTTCATCAGGTGCAGTAGTTGAGGGCACTTTTGACTACAGATGGCAAACACACTTCAGAAAGAAGTGGGAACACACATCATTGTGGCCTGCCTTCCGCAGCTTTTATGAAACCTAGAAAAAGCTTTTCTGTAACTATATTGAAATGACAGGACTTGTATCTCCAAGTCATCTTTGCTCTATTTGTCAGAACTGGAAGATTCTGGCTTCTGGGATTGAAAAATTGTTTGGGAGGCTAGATGAACACGCACTCCCTGTGCTAATGCCTCTGCCTCATGGCCATAGACACATCTGCCTTCCTTGACTGCAGGAAGCAGGCTTCTTTCCCATGAAACAAGCTCATTGTCTCCCTTCAGAATAGCAAAACTCCATCTCTTGTGGTTGTCCCCTCTTTTCACTGCTTTCTTCAAGATCTGCAAGCTAGCATGGAAGGTGGATTTCCTAAGTCCTGAGAAAGTTATGCCTCAAAAGACTGACTAGCTCCCTGAACAAAGCTTCCATCTGATGGACACAGCTCTGCCTTAGTGCTGGCAGCTTTCTCTCCCCTGCAAAGATGAGTATCTTCCTAGTCCCCTTCACCCCACAGAAATGCAACTTCTGTTGGAAATGTTATTTTCACGTTGCTTACAATGGACCCTGTCCATGTTTCTCTGCTAACTGTGATGGGGCACAATAGCAGAGTGGAGATAAAATGAAGTTTTAAAGGCCTCAAAAGTCCTTAGGCTGTGTCGTGGTTTAAGCACAGCCGGCAACTTGGAACCACGCAGCCGCTCGCTCACTCCCCCCACTTCCTTCCTCCCCCCGCTCCTGGAGGGATGGGGAGGAGAATCGGAGGAATGTAACTCCCACGGGTTGAGATAACAGCTCTCCAGTAACTAAGGTATAATACAAACCACTACTGCTTCCAGTACTAATGATAAGAGGAATAACAAGGTGACAGGACACAACCGCTCCCCACCCGCCGACCGATACCCAGCCCGACCCGAGCAGCGATCTGAGCCTGCCGGGTAACTCCCCCCAGTTTATATACTGGGCATGACGTGCTGTGGTATGGAATAGCCCTTTGGCCAGTTTGGGTCAGGTGTCCTGTCTCTGCTTCCTCCCGGCTTCCCCTCCTCCCTGGCAGAGCATGAGACTGAGAACGTCCTTGGTCAGAGTAAACATTACTGAGCAACAACTTAAAATATCAGTGTTATCAGTGTTGTTCCCAGACTGAAAGTCAAAAACACAGCACTGCACCAGCTACTAAGAAGGAGAAAAAATCACTGCTATAGCTGAACCCAGGACAGGCTGGCAGCCCCAAATTTGTATTTAACCATAGGGGAGATGAAAAAATGGGCTACCTAAGGCAGCAGCCAAGACGTTTCATAGAAGCAAGTAGCTCCCAATTACTTAGCAAAACAAGGCACAGCGTGAAAATAGTCAATCAGCAGCAAACAGTAGTATGAACATAAAGGAATGCCACTGACAAAACAACACTGAAAGCATAATTCAAATCTTCTTGCAAAGGCAAGATGAGGTCTCAAACCTCCAGGAGTGCTTCTGTGACACTGTTACCAGTAATTAGCATCATATACTGTGTCATTGCTGGTGGTTCACACATCCCTGCATGCAAGTAGTAGGGGTGCCTGATCCAATGTCCCTCTTTTCCTGCCAGGTTGGAGCAATTCTTCAACAATAGGTCAACGCAGCCAAAAAGCTCTGAGTGCCCAAGCCTATAACCAGCAGCTATCGCACAAGCCTTGTGTCCAGGCCCAGGCATCTCCCAGAGCTGCTTGCCTTTTCAGATCCCTTTTGCTGAATTTATACATAAACCTCAATTCAGTTGGAGGCTGAGGGCATTTATTCCCTGTTGCAAGAGAGCTAGAGTGGGACCCAAAAATGCTTGCATAGACAAGTAGTGCAGCTGGGGCAGGAAGACAGCAGAGATGCTATTGCCAGGCTTGGCTGAACTGTTAAACCTCTGTTAACAGTAGATATGTCCTTTAATTTTGGGTGGATGTGGATATGAGACCCACTTTATCTTAATTTCACTGAATGACTGGAATTTGTAAAATGGAGTCGAGCTTAGCAGTCTGTGGAAAATTGATCTGCAGTGATCGGGTTTGGATTTCTTATTCCTGTTTACTGTTAGCTGGAAATACACAGAATGTCCGATGGCACTCGTTCAAACGATAGCAGTTGCTTGCAGAGGCACGATGGGAGTTCATGATTACCCGTATTCATTTCACAGCAAAAAAACGAGATTTGTTTGGGGGCCTGCAGGACATCCTTCAGGTGTTAGGTATGTGTGCCTGAAAGCTCGGTTCTTTTTCCTATCTATTTCAGTCTAATAAAAGATTTTAGATCTCCTCAAATCTTTGACTCTCTTTTATCCTTAGATAGTAATTACAAAAAATTACTTTCTACAGAGGCGAAAATGAAGGACTTTAAAATGCCTTAAAAAAGAAAAATGAATTCAGGAAGGGCTATTTTTAAAATGTTAGGGACAGATTTTTTCCACTAGAGATAATTAATCTGTAACTTTTCCCACAAAATAATTTCCAAAATTACACCCCCCCATCCCAAAAAAAAAAAAAAAAAAGAGGAAGCTTTAAGAGATAGAAAAAGTCACAAGACTAAATGATTGGTACTTCACATTAAATGTCTTTTTCATAAACCAGCAAGCAGTGTATCTACTTCATGTCAGTCGTTACTACATCAAAGTACTCAAAGCAGAGTACAATTATATTGAGAAAAAGAAATGTACTTTTTCTCCTTATGAAAAGAAAGTTGTCAAAAGGAGGGGGGAAAAAAAAGAATCTCCCATGAAGACAGATCCTGATGAGATGTATGATCTTTTTTGTTCTGCAGAGGGGATGGGAGAAAGAGAATAGAAAAGAGGAAACAGAAAAGGCAGCCCCAGGATAACAAGCTTTGTGAGAAGCAGAAAATCATACCCTTTGAGGGTCATTTTCTTTGAGTTGCTGCCTCAGGGAGATTGGAGGCAGAGATTAAACATTGGAGGGAAAGTCCAATGTTTGCTTGTGAGACATTGCTCTGCCCTGAAATGCTCTGGCAGTAGAGAGTCGTCTCGGTTTTCCTGGAGCTGTGCAGATGCCAGCCAAACAGTTTGCGTGGAATTTTGGAATCGTGCCCTTTTCCTTGAACCCACCGGCCCGAGATGGCAGAGCAGTGGCGCGACCGATGCGCTCCTATGTGGCGGGGTGCAGCTACTGAGCCCAGGGGCAGCGCCGTGGTGTCTGCCCGTGAGGAATGCAGCTTCTCCAAAGGGATGTGTGCGCCCAGCCGCCGTTCCTCGGGGTGGCCGTGAGCTCTCTGAGAGGCCTGCCCGTCCGGAGCGGAGCGGGGCTCCCGAGGGACGGTCACCGCTTCCCCGCTAGGGGGAGCCTCCTCCCCGCGCTCGCTCTCGGCTCCTCAGGTTTGCCAGAGAAGGCCTTTCTGCTGTCTGCCCAAACGGCACAGAAACCTGAAGGCATTTGAAGTACGTGGTGCAGGAGGGTCACCAGATGCTTGTTTCTATTACTTTTTAATTTAAATTTTACAATGATCCCTGTTTATTATGCGTTAAGCCAGACAGAGAGACCACTGCATCCATAGGATGCTCCCGCACTTAGCTGGTACCGGTATATTGTTTTTAAACCACGTTGTGTTTAAATTACTGCAAGCTCCTAAAACAAACAAAGAAACAAAGTAACAAACACACAGACAGACAGACAGACAGACAGATAGATAGATAGATGGACAGATAGATAGATGGAGAGATAGATGGATAGATAGGTAGATGGATAGATAGATAGATGCATAGATAGGTAGATAGATAGATAGATAGATAGGTAGATAGATAGATAAAATACGCAGAGGTAATGACATGAGTTGAACTATTGAACTGCTGGGCATGAGGGGCGCTGTTTCAAAGTGTGCATACAAGAACTGAAAAAAAATGCTGCAGACCTCCTGCCGGCTTAAACTGCTCCTATGTTGTGTAAGTGGAATTGTGTAAGTTGTATATCCTTGATGTGGAACCGGGGTGAAAAAAAAAAAAAGAAAAGAAAGAAAGGAAAACGTAGATGGAAGGCAACTGCAAATGCAGGTTTAAATAATCCGACTGGAGCTCATGCTTATGTCAAAGTTGGTAGGTCAGACCAAGCAAGCCCTTTGGCTCACTCTGAATGGGTTAGCTGGCAGTTGCTGAAAACCCTGCCCAACAGTTTCATTTCCATGGCCTTTCTGGAAGAGGCACTTTCTTTGCTTAGCACAAGAGTTCTTCTCCCCAGCGTGTTGTGAGTCAGGAGTGACAGGACCGGCTGGACAATGATGATTGTGTAGCATAGTAGCCTTTTAGGTTTCAACCTTTTCTTCTTCGTGAGGTCAAAGATAACCCTCTTAGATGCTTTGAAAAGTCTGACCCCTGTCTCTGGAAATAACTGAAGTGTCCAGCCTGGATCAAAGACACCTTTCATTCAAAAACATTGTCAAAACTGAGATTTTTTTAAAAGCTTTTGGCTCTGATGAAAGCCGAATGATGAAATCAGTGTGTATTTGATGGGAAGTGTTCCAGCCAGCTCTAATAAGAAGCACTACTCAGTATTTTAATGACAACCTTCAATAGCAAAACTCTATTTTGGCTCCTTTATGTTCCTACCACTGTACTACCTGGGCAATCTCCCAGTCTTTAATGTATTTTTACCTCACAGTATACCTGGAAAATGCTATTGTCCTGACTTTACAGATGAGAAATGGAAGCACAGGAAGGTGAGGCAACTTACTGAAGATCGTACAGTCAAGTTTGCAATGGAGAAAAAAAATCATTTCGCTTGTCCAAAATCATAAGCTAGTGTTGTGAGTTGGAATGCCTGGTCCTATTTTTCTCTTATATGACCCTAATCTTCTCATTCTCAAGCTATGTAAAACTTGAGAATATGCATAACCTGACAGAGCGTTTGTCCCATACATAAGAACTTATGTGTGGTCATTTGCAGGTGAGGTTTATGGGATGCTCTGTTTGTTGTTGGGCTGCCATGAAAAAGTTGCTATTTATTTACAAAAAAGAAACCCAACAGCAAAACAAACCAAAGCCTATTAGAAAAAAAAGCCTTTTATTGTTGTGTTTCTTTCCTTCTGCTCCCTATTTCCACTCTATTTCTGAGGCTTGTACACTGCAGATGCTATCTGTAAACTCCCACTTTTTTCTGTGGGAACCTTTTAATTTTCTGTGAACCTTTGAACAGGTGGGAAAGTCTCTCAAAAATGGATGAAAATGAAAGACACAGGAGACAATATTTGATTCACTAGAGAAAAACAACAGTTTCTTACAGGAGGCAGAGGAAGCAACAGAAACTGTACATAACTAGAAAAGAAGATCATATTTGCTTATGTTGCTTGAAATCCATGAATGTCTAATTTGGTACACTTTCCTGAGATGTCAGAGCAGTAGCCTTTTATAAGTGAGGGTGCTGATATTTTCCACTAGTCCTCAGTTCCAAAGCAGTGACTGGATTTCAAAGGGAGAAAGGTAAATGCTGTTTTCTGTATGAGAGTCTGTAATTCAGAAGAAATTGAGGATGCAGGAAAAGAACTGCAACGGCCAAGTGTGAATTATCAGCTATGATTTAATTTTGAAATGAAATGTACAAATGATGGTGTGGTGTAATGTATGTCCCTATATTCTTCATTTATATGAACTCCTCTGTGATTTTGTAAGGTGAATTAATGACTTTTCCGTTTTCATATTTAATCTTATTATTTATGTGGTGGGTTTTGAAGGTGGTAGAGCAGTGCTTTTGGTACTCACTGAAGTCCTCAGATATATCTGATTGGGATTGACCTGTTCTGGTGGTCACAAAGTCATGGATCGCCATGGTCAGATATGAGCCTGATAGAATGGGGTACAATCTGCCAGGCAATTTCTTAGGGACAGTGGTATGGAAGGGTCCAAAAATAGGCCCAGCAGTGTGCTGTTTTATGAGCTATGGAGACTGGCATACCCAGCTTTGAGCTGGGCAGGAGACCTCCTGAGGTGCCTTCCAGCCTGAGTTTTCTCATGACCCTGTGATGATCTGGTGAAAATTCTTTGAGGACTTCCATCCTCTTGCTTCTTCTCCAGAGCCGAAACTGCTGCTGGTTTTGTGCAGGCATGGAGAGTGCCAGGAGATCATATTGTTTGTTACTGATGTAAAAAAGATATACACTGGAGTTGTCCATATACTGCTGGAAACACAGCCTCTTCCCACAGGCTCAGGTGAAGTTTGAATAGTTTGGAGGAAAGCATTCTGCTGAGGGTTTTTGGAAATGGAGCTACAACTTCTGCAGAGAAGGTCTTGAGAGACAGAATGGCACTTCTTTTTAGCTGTGGGGAGAAACCATATCTTTTACATGTTAGTACTATGCTAGTGTAAGGCTGTGAGCTTACACAAGCACACGCTAGTTTAGGCATATGAAATCATAAGTGTTAAATATAATTCCTATATCTACTTCTGTTACTGGAAATCTTTGCCTCTTCCTTTTTCTTAAACCTTGGGAGTATTTTATTTTAAGTATCTGATGGTAGTGAGGAAACTGAAACTAATTCATAGCCTAAGAACATCCTTCGTCACTTCTTGCTTCTTGTCAGAAAAACAATTCGCTGCCTCTGGAAGCTTGCACCAGGAATTTCCCTGCAGGCCTAAGTTTCCACCACCTTGGAACATCAAAATGCCAAACTCACAGTCTGTAAAGAGAAGTTTCTTCCCAGAGAGTATGAAAGTCATCTTGAAGTAGTTGGTTGGTGTTTTGTTGGGGTTTTTTGTTGTTGTTGTTTGTTTCTTAAAAAAAAAAGTGTAATACAAGATGCACTTTTCTCCTTGCTTCTCCTTTCTGCTGCAATTGCCTCTAAAAAGATTTTGATGCACTTCCTTGTTGTGTGTACAGCAGCTGCAATGTGTGTATGGCTCAGTGGGGGGTAACTGTAGCCAAATAATGTTTGTAAATAATTCTGTCAATAAAGCTTACTGTCCTTCAGCATCTTATTCATGTGTCTGCACAACTTTCGTGTGTAAGATTTTATTCATGAGTATATTTGAAGGTAGAAGTATCAGGAAAACCAAGTAACTTTTTACAGAAATGTTTGTATAAAAATATTCTCTCAGGATAATCTTTGAAATGGTCTTTCTATTTTGTTGGTGTAGTGTTCACTGAACATAGACGGAGATTTTGCAAATCATTTCAGAGCAGGAAAATGGGATTCTTCCTAGGTCTGGAACAGATATAGTCCTGTGTGATTCACAGGGGCAGTCATAATGAGTACCCCTCATAAATAATGAGTGCTCATTCACCAGTTTGTGGATAAACCCCAGGCTAAAATGTAGTCATGCATTCATTAAACAGTACAAAAATATCACAGCATATCTACAGATAATTTACTACTGAACTTTTCAGATAATTAATTTGTAAAAATTAATTTGATTAGCTTTGATTTGTGGGCTAAATATCTATCATTAAAACTTCACTGTTTCGTTTTATTGTGGATTAGTTTTTTATACTGCCATCAACATTATCTATAATCCATTGTTTAGCCAGATCAATTATCTGTTATCATTGATCCATTACCTAACCAGATGACTCTCATTCTCTGAAGCATAGATTATATAGCTGTGAGTTTCTCTTGAAAAAAATATGATCAATAAATTGCAAAGTTGAGCTATAATCCTTTAGTGTAAATTGTGATAGAAGCTCTATCTGCAAAAAGACTTTTTACCAAATTCTTCTATTGGAAATGCTTGTGGCTGTGCATAAGTAGAAGTAGGAAAACTCTTATCAAATGGCAATCCAGATTTCAGATAAGAATTTAAGCCTAGCAACAGTCAGATCCAAATTTTTAAAATTAAATCTTAAGGGTTTTTTAATGAAAAATGGCTGTTTCTGATAAAAGTAAAATATGTTCATGAAATAGAAGATGTTCCAAACTGCAGTATTAAATCTATAGGTTGAAATTATTTTTTTGTGGAAAATACGATTTTTGGATTCCTTAAGAAAAAATAAATGGGAAAACTAGGGAAAAAAGAAAAAAAAAAAGACTTTTCTCTGGGAAAGAAATTTTTTTTTTCTTTTTTTCCTCTATTAAGCTACTGTAAGGACTGTAGGATTACTTCAAGTCCTTATTTTGCAGACACTCTTGCTGCTTTTGTAGATGCCCCTTCTACAACTGGGAAGTGCTGTGTTCTTCTAGAAAGCTTTTGAAAATTTCTCAGAGAAGATTTCCTGGTAGCTTTACTATTTGGTACAAAACACTTCAGGCTGCAGCTGTGAAACAAACAATCAAAAATGTGTGGCAGGATGAGGAGGAAACTCTAGTTTCCAGTTTAAAAATGAAATAACTTCACAGTTCCCTACCTAAATATTTTGTTAGACTGATGCAGTGCCCCTAAAGTTACATTTCACTGTTTACCTAGAGTCTCAGAAAACATGTAAGTGTATGGCATTGTCAGGTTATCTTCCTGGTTTCTAAAACCCACTATTCTTTTGTAGCTTCATAATACAGGTTTAATGTTGCAATAATGCCAGAAGGCAGTGTGACAACTACAAATGACTCACTGGCTGTGGCACTTGCTCCTGAATGGGGCGGATCAGGAAGGACTCCTAACTCATAAAGATTTACCGGCAGTCATCAAGGGCATATCTTCCATGGGGAGCAACTGATTAATTCTTAGGATCTGTGTGTCACTGTGCTTGTAGTATTCATGAGTGGATCTGCAGAGGGGATGAAGAAAGAGGAGGGAGGTCCACCATGAGAATGCAGGCAAGGAGAAGACCTTGACTTCTCTCACTTAACTGTCATGGCTTTGGTCTAATGTGACATTTTGCTTTCCCACGCAAAGGCCAGGCAGCTGTGTTAGTCAGAGGGACCTTGGGAACCAGCACTTCCCATGTTTTTAAATCTCCTGGGTCTTTATCTGCTGCCGAAGCTCCACTCTTCCCTCCCTGCCAGACAAATGCAAGAAGTCAATGTCTCTGGTCCTCTTGAGAGGGAGGGAAAGGGATGGGAGGAGCATTGATAGCTCCCTGCCAAGTTGAAGAGATGGTCAGGGCCCCAGGCCCTGGTTCCCAAGGCAGAAGGGGGGCGAACCATGCTCTCACACATGTCACTCTTGCAAGGGGGTGGGTGAACGATTTCTGAGAGGCCAGTCCCTTCTTATAAGACAAGAAGGTCATGAACCCAACATGACTCTCATAGAAAAAGTATTAAAAACAAGCTGGGAAAAAGGCTTCCTAGCATTTGGATTGCAGAACAGAAAATAGCATTAATGTTGGAGCAGAAGCAAGTATGAAATCCCAGAAAACACTCATAAACACAATATATTTTTATTAAAAGTTTTAGTTTCCAGTAAAGCTCCCATGACCCAGGTCTCCATTACCATGTGACAGTGTAAATGCTGTGGAAGCCAGCAGTGTCATTTGAACAGAATAGATCAAGTTGATAAATACTCACCTATATTGAATAACGAATGTTCAACTGCCTTTGATATAAAGTGCAATACATTCTTCAGACTTGCTGCACATATCACTTGAACCAGAGGTCCCTATGCTGCATAGTATATGTTCTGGCACAATTTTTTTGCAGAGTTCCAGTGTTGTTTCCCAACTGTGGCTGTAAACAAAATTTCACAAAATGCAAAGCACTTGAGAGAACAGAGCAGTATCATGGTACCCATTTTAAGGAAGAGAAAACTGAGACATAAGCTTGTGAAGGAATTTGTCCTAGGTAATGTGGAAAGTCAGAGTCAGAAACCTGAATAATACTGCAGGTCCCCGAGTTTTATTCTCCTCCTTCTGTTAAAACAGCTTCAGATAAAAATTGCTTGATAAAAAAGCGATATGATTTAGCACCCGGCTACTAAAATTAGGATGTTTTTTTCTGCTGTGTGATTTTCTTAAAGTAAAAAGAAGATATTTGATTGAAATTAAAAAAGATTATTCACTTGGCTGAGAGACCAGAGATCTTACAGAGGCATCTCTACTTATTACGTTACTTTGAATGTCGTCTATCCTGTGGGTACTTTGCTTCTTCCCTCCTACTTGGTGAACTCCATCAGGAAGGTGGAAGATGAAGTCAGGGCTCAAACGTGTGCTCTAGGCTGTGCTAGACCTAGACTGAATATGTTTTCATTCAACAAAGAGAATTTTCTTGAAGCAAAGGGAGGCAGTGGTGAGGTGGGAAAGCTGTTCAGCTCCAAGCTGAATCAGGTCAGGTGTGTAGTGATCTAGATTTAGTAGGTTAGGAAAAAAATTAGCAATTTCAGTGTCCCTGCACCTACAGTAAAAAATGGTTGACAATTCCTACAGAGAGAAAGAAAACAGAAACAAACTCCTGCAATGTTATTTTAGATCATGTGGGAGATTACAGACTATCTTATTGTGCTAGATGAGTTCTGGTGAGCCTGGGCTGGGTGTCAAGTATCTGACTTTCATTGAGGATCTTTGTTATAATGTCAGAATTATCTCTTGTGTAGATAGGATGAGAGGGAGAGATTACTCATGGGCACAGCACTGCACCAGGTAATGCCTGTTTTCATCCCCAGCTGGGATCTCTGCATGAGGAGGGGCTAAGGTGTGCCGGCCGAGTGCCATAAGCACAGTGTCAGGAGGCTCTATATCATGCTCTTACATGACAGATATGAAGTCAAGCACCGGTGGAATTTCTTATATCATGCTGATTCCTGGAATCAGTGACAATGACAAAACTCCTATTGACTTCAAGAGAAAGAAATTCAGACCATAAGTCAGGGTCACAAAAAGGCTTGTAACAAAGCCAGAAGAGAAACTTTCAGATTTCTGTTATTACCATAATAAAAAAATCCATCTTTCTTTTATGAAGTGAAGCTCCTCCCCTTCCAACGCTTTTCCCTGAAGTATTTAGGGCAGTTTATTTATGGTCCCAATTTACCTGGGTAGTTTGAATACTTGCCAATTTCCCAGGAAAATTTTCTCACTTCAAGTGATCCACATTATAAACTGCAGCTATAACAAGGACCTTCTAGGGTACGGGGGAAGGTAGGATGAGACAAGGTTGTTCATTTCTGTAAAACAACAAAGTGAAATCATAGTTTTTATTACGCTTCATTTTAGCTGTTACCTTTCTATGGCCTCTGCCTCCTTACTTCTATAAATGGCACCATTATTGCCCTAAACCCTTAAACTGTCCTTTTAACTGGAGCTGCTTCAGTATCCAGCCTACACAGTATTCTCATCAAATCCAGTTTGTAAACATTCCTGGGGCACTCAGAGGACAAATAAATGTACGTTTGGAAATACATTTAACATATTTTGTTTTCTATAACTGAATAGAAACTTTGGATGGTGTCCTGAGAATAATTCATTTGACAGTCTGAGAAGTCTTTTTCACTACAGACGGTGATGTGTTGAGCATCAGCCTAGAGTGTACTTTGGGCTGCGTGAGGCTTTATTTCCTAAATGCCTTGGAATACAAAGGCAGGTTGGATTAGGTGTGAAACAAATACATTCTTTATGTAGGCATATTGGATGTGTCCACTAGTGTGAAACTGTGGTTTGATGTGATTATGCTTTTATAGGGCAGTTCTGATAGCCTGCTGACTAACAGCATGCTAAAGGAGGCATTGGTGTCATCCAGGGCTGTAGCTGTTTAGCTCAGAAAGCGTGAGGCTCCCATTTCAGAAGAGTGATTCTAGGACTTGCAGAAAATGTTCCACCCCATGAGAGGTTGTGGGAAGAGAACTAAATCATGAGGCTGCAAAGACAATAATATCTTGTTTTCTCCAGTGAGCCACCACCCTTTGTGTGCACTGCACATTTTTTTTCAGCTAGAAGTAAACTTATATTCTCTTAAACCATCCAAACTGCATCATGGCTGTTTAGGCATTGTACTTGGACCACATCAGGAATTTTCTTATTAAATGACTTGTCACTGGAAAAGTGCTGATTCCTCTATACAAAGTGTTTTGCGAAAGAATATCAATGCTGTGAACCACTGCCAAGTCACAGAAAGCCTTTAATAGAAATTCACCTGCTGGGCAGATTCCTTGTTACTTCATCTGCTGTACTGCCAAGAGAAGAAGATCCATAAAGAAAACTATTATCCTGAATGTTCATTCTTACTGCTTTGAGATACTCTTACTGGAAGACAGAATTAGCCAGAAAAGCACATACATAAAAACAAGCATATTTTTTTACCTAACATTTAAACATCTGACAATGGATAATAGTTTAATATGCATTAGAGTAAACAGTTTTCAGTGACGGATAAAACACACTAGTGAAAAATGCCATCTGTAAAGTATTACCTAAATGTATTGCTAAATTAAACTCTAATGCTTCCCTACATGCATCTAATGATATGGCATCAATGAAGACTTTCATCCAACTCCCTGACTCTAAGTGATTTCTGAAAATGTTGTTGCTATGTTCATTACATTTCTGTCTTTCTCCATATGAAGATTTCCTTGTTTGATCTCAATCTTGAGATGCCTAAGAGTATAATGGTTCTCTCCAGTAAGGACATTCGTTTTTCACATGCTTTTGGGTGAGAACCTGAGGTACTTTATTTATTTACTCTTCAAAGACCCTAAATATCCTGAACCTGAACATTTTGACTGTTCACAGGTGAAATTACTGTATTGTCACATATACATAGCTTAACCTCTAAGGCTCTGCCATGATTTGCACCTGTCAGACTGATTAAGCAATTGCTTTTAAATTTGGAATTACACTGTAATTAATTTGCTGTTTCTTTGAAAAAAAATTAAAAAATAGAAAAGATGTTTGTGTTTTCAAGACTGTCTTTTTTTGTGTTTTTTTGTGTTTCTACCTAAGACACATGCCTGTCCTTTGTTAAGAATATGTGCTTGAGCTGTCACATAAAGTCAACTTACAGGGCCCTGGCTGCTCTGGAAAAAACAACAGTAATTCAACTAGGGACTGAGCATCTCTGAAACATGAGAGCTCAGATGTCTCCTGTTATCAGCTTATCAAGCTCAGAGGAATCTATTGTCCTCACTAATTTATCCAGGTTTGTATTGCAGTAGGTGTACTTGCAGTGACAAAATTAACCCTTTCTGAACATTTCCCTGCTCATTTGTAATATACCTGCATAGAAAAAAAGCATTAGAATTTATATTTTCCAAGTTTTTCTTTAATCAAAATTTTACAGGAGACGTTTATCAGCTTATGGTGGTACAGTTCCTTTTATTATGGAAACATTTACAATGTGTTGGGACTTTAATGTACTTGAAAAAAGGTACATGGTAATAGTGAGTCTCAGGAAAGCTGTACAACCTCTGAAAGAGCTATCTAGAACAATGGAAGCAAATCTCAGGGGCAGTCGTGGCTCGCTCTACACCTTGCCTCTTCTTCCCTCAGTCTGTTCCTGTTCTTCTTCCCTTGCACCTTTGTTGACAATTGCCTGACACTACAGCAATTTGGTTTAGAGAATTAAATAGGTAGAAAACTGTTTGCAGTCTTGGCAGGTAGGCTTTCATGGCTTTCATGTCAAGTGAGAGACAAAGCAGGCACAAGGGGCAGGGCAGGAACATGTGGCAGAAGGAGGGAGAAGGCAGGAAAGGTTTATCATGAATTATACACAGACACTTGGGATGATATGCCTGGCTTGTGTTTTGCTCTTGTTGACCTCTTTCCTGTGGTCCATTTGGCACTACACTACCAGTCAAATTTGGGACAGACAGACCTCCAGCTACCAGGTTTTCCAGAATACTCCATGATCCCTTTGTCACCCACTAAGGCTTGATGTCTGTACACTGTTTAGCAAACAAAGTCAGGTAATTTATCAGGAAAGAGGGTAGTGGTGCCCAGCATCAGTTCAACTAATTCGTATCAATCCCCACAAGCTGCTGACTCTTGAGCTGCATCTGGGAAAGATGGCTATATACCTGTTATTTCAGTCCCCCAACTATGTCTGTACTAGCTAACCAAACAGGACCATGGTGCAGACCCAAACTCTACATCACAGTTTTCCAGACTGTTAAATTTCTTTCATGTTCTTGGTGTAGTTTTCTCTGGCGCTATTGTAGAAAACACCTGGCCACAGTTGAAAGTCAGCATAGGCTACACACCAGCATTCCAAATGTGTGATGAGGATGAGCCTGATGTGTTTCTGAGGGCAATGAATATGAGCTGCACCATGCAGCTGCGTCGTTCTCATGACTACAGAAGGGGACATGCATGGCCAGTTTTAATCACAGGTTCAGCCTCTATTTCCTGGGGAGGAGAAAGCAATGTGTCCATGAAGATGTCCTGGCTGGCACAGGGAAGCACTAGGGCTGCCGCACCTGTGCAGGTCGATGTCTCCATTGGTGTCCACTGCTGCTGGCTCTGTGGCAGGAAAGGGGTTACAGCACACAGCCCTCCTCCACCTCTGCGATGAGTGATATGCCTTGCTAATAGCACTTTCTCCTGCCATAATTTTAAATGGATTTTCTTTTTTTTAACTCTTTTGTATGTTTAATATAAAGTCAAAAGATTTTTCATGGTGATGATTGACACATGACTAAGCAGTTTAGATCTCTGTACTAGAAATCTCCAACCTTCTTCAATTGCTTAATACTATGACAAGATCATATGATCCCTTTTCTGTCTATAATTGATTTATGCCATTAAAATTAATACAGTCAGTCTTGGGAAGCTGCTAAATATAAATACTGAGAAGTATGACTATTTTATAGTGTCATGGTTTAAGCCCAGCCAGTAACTCAGAACCACGCAGCTACTCACTGGACATATAAGTAAATTTTATTTTTTAAAAAAATACTGCATAGTAATTTTCCATGTCCTTCCAATTTTTTTATATTTGCTGAGTTGGCTGAAAAATTGAAATGCTTTTTTGGACATTTTTGCAAAGAAATTCCCTTTGGGTGCTTCTGGTAGAAAATTAATGGACATGTTTTTTTCCCAGCACTAATGTATACTTGCTGTTACAATACTGACTTGCAATTCAATATACATTACTCCAAGTTATTCTGCATTGCTTTGCTACAATATTCCTGTAGAGGAAAAAGCATTATTTTTAATTGGTTAATTTATCAGAGCTAGTGGAAGAAAATTTAACAAAGCACCTTGTGGACCCATATCTCAATATTACTTACTTTCTTTACCTTTGATTATGCAGTATCAAGTAAGAAAGACTCCATTGCATGTATACAAAAAACAAAACCATGAAAGGTCCGTAATGTGTATGGCAGAAAGAGGACAAAGAAGCTGTTCTTATTCTCTAGGAATGCAGTCCACACTCTGCCACCCATTCTCTGGATGAATATGCAAAGACATTTTTTTACTGGAGAATTCCTTTTTTAATTTTTATTGGTGTTACTTATGAAGTGATGCAGAGTGGCTAAAATCACCATAATGATCTAAAGGTGCTCCAAGGCCAAGTCCCATATTGCACTGTGCAGTCAATTATTCATGACTTCCTATAAAAGTTATATTCAGTCATCAGATCCTCTGACTAAAAGATTAGAGATAGGCCTTAAAATTCTCTTCTGATGTTGAAAAGGAAAAGAGTAATTAATTTTTTTGGCAGATTTAGTTGAAAATTGCCTGCATCAGAATTTCAGGGCTCTTGATGCCCTACAAGACCTAGGTAAAGTAAATTTTATACGTGATTCATGAGCATGCATGGACTGGAACATCTGCTTATTGCTGAGCAAGATGGATATTTACCTTTCAAAATTCTGATTTGTGGGATGCACTCAGGTCTCTGCTCAGGTGAGTGAAGCAGAGTCTGTGCCGTGTATGCAAGGCATTTCTTGTGTAGGTGTCACAACAGCAGCACTGTATATTTACTTGGTTAATACTTCAATTAATATACATTTTGTCTAATCTCACATAATCGAATTGTCTTCACCAGTCCTGTGAACTTCTCCAGTCTAGAGCATGGAGGGTTGAGTACTCTGCCTCTACTTTCACATGGTTATCACATCCTGGAAAAATGTTCACTACAACTTTAATGTCTTTCGGAGGCAAACATAGTAGATGACGAGGACAAGATCTGAAAAAAATTTAATAGAATATACACGTATGTCTAAGTATTAACTGTCCATCTCAGCTTTTTCCAGCCATAACTAGATTTATCCTAAGATAGGTCTAGCCATGTGCCTATGAAGATATCCAGAATCATTCTTGTCTTCACAGAGCTAAATCATTCCATGTCTACCTTAGTGCTCACATCCAGGGAGACTCCACTTACATTACATTCTTGAGATGATGCTCACAGAAGAGGAAGCTCAAAAAAAAAACCCAACAACCCAGCTAATACCTCTACTCTCTTTTAAAAACTTAAAGGAGTTATTTTGTCTCTTCATGTAATGAACACATAGCTAAGCCACTGTTGATAGAAATGTAAGTTCAGGTTTAATTCCATGCCATTCCTTAAATGTATAATCCCACATCTCAAAGTATCTCTCAGTAAAATAAGCCTGGAGAAAGTAATTGTCTTGGCACTCACCATCTCTTCTGTTGAAATGAGGCAGAAGGTAACTGAAGGCTCAATTTAGAAGCAGCATATGGGTTAAGGCACCATATTAAACCCTAAAATAATCTGCTCCCTGTATTAAGCACTGCCTGTAGCAGTGCTTGGATAAACTATATAAAGTGCTATATGTGGCAGCTGGACCAAAACAGAGAAAAAGAATTAACTGCCCTGTTCCCAGACAGGTACAGGGACCAGGTTGTTAGACCAAGTGGGGCTAGACCCTGTCACCACCTCCTCTGACTAATGTTTCAGAAAGGATCACAATTGAAAGAATGGAGGTAGACACTGTCCTGTAGGAAAAAGTTCAGAACTTTAATCTCAAAAAATTCCTCCTGAAAGTCCGTGGCTTGGAATGGAAGGTCATAACCTTTTCCATGTCCTTTGTTTAATGCTGATTGAATGGGTGGGCTTTAGCACATTGGATCTTTGGATCCTTTTCTGATTCTCCCATGTCTAATAGTTTCGAGGGTTTTTTCCATACCAGTGACCCAGAAAGCAGGGTTAAATTTCGATAAACATTCTTGTGTGTCCACTGAATATGTAGGTACTTTTTTTCCCCAACTTCTTTCCAGGCTGCCATAGATTTAAACAACATGTTGTCACTGCAGCAAGCTTCACAATGAAAGGTTGATGTGAGACATTTCTGGAAAAGACACAGATGTGTAAGTGCTTGTTTGTGCTTCTGCCTGTGAAAGGCACTAAAGGCAGTGGCAGCTAGTTTGTGGTGAGTGATGGGAAAGTCAATTGCACGTAGATGTTAAAGTTAAGGTAAGGAATCAACCAGATTGCTGTTTGATTCCGGATGCCATTTTAGCATGATCATACAGGATGAGGCAGAAACACTTGGCTTGGAGTGTCTGGGTTTTTTTGCCTGGCAGATTGATAAAGCCACAGATTCTCTGTTTTAGAGAAAGTTGCTGTAATTGTGTACTGGAAGCTAACTTGAAGAAAAAGGGGTCATGCTTTGGTACATTTGAGGGTGGTTCTGGCAGTTAAATACTCACACATTATAGCAAGTTTTCCTTGTGCACTTGGAGGCTAATACATGAAAAATGACCTCCAGGGATCCTCTTCTATTCCCTGTAACAAAATAATCTATCCATAAAAATCTGATTTCCTCAAGGAGATTTTATACTATTAACTATACTGCTTTAAACATTTCCAGAAAAAGCTTCTGATTCCAGTGTATATTCCTTTTACATATAACAGGTAGTTTGGTCCTCCCTCTGCCCCCATTTGAGGACCCACCAAACAAGAATCTATTCTCTGATTCTTTCACTTTCCACTTCCGTAGGCATTCACTGGAATATGGATATCTATTCAAGCAAGCATCAGCAAATATTTTTTTTCACGGTCAGGCACAGGTCAGTCCATTTACTTTTTTTTTTTAATTTAATTTTTTATTGACCTGTTCTTTTCTAGTAGTGGGAGCTTTATTTTTCTTGGAAAAGTGCCTCAAATATATGTGGATGTTATCTCTTAGCTGATATTTGTCAGCCAATTCAATACGATATCAGCCGTCAATTGCATCCAATTGTTTCGATCTTAATGGCCATCAACAGTGCTATTAAGTAAGATTAGACTTAACATGAAGTTATGAAAACTTCAGATTTTTAAAAAAATATTACCCTCTTACAGGTTTAGTTTTCAGTTGAAGATGGCTGAATACAAAAAGCATCAGAGAAGAATAATTTAGGTAAATGAAGGCAGGACAATACTGAATAACGATGCATTTCTATTGTTCCTGTTATTTAAAGAAATAGAAACAACACAGAAACAGATTAAACCCATGTATAATAGGACTGCTTTTCTATTACAGAGTTTTGGGACACTGATTTTGCAATGTTACAGAAGCTTGTAGACGGTTAGGGCCATGTGGTTATAAATGGCTAAGTATTTGCTTTTGATTTTATTTTTTGCAATATATAGATGTAAATATGAAAAGTGCCTCTCTCCGCTAACACAGTTTTCTTGCACAGGATGTGATTTTTGAAAAAAATGCTTCCATGTAATATATAAGAATATAAGAAGGTGATAAAGACTAACATCTCTCCTCTGTGAAAGGTAAAGATGATCATGTTTCCAGTATCACTTATGTTTTTGCATTTTTTTTAAAGGGAAAACATAACTTTCAAAAGGATTTGCCATTGTCTCACTGAAACCAGTATGATTCTTACTGATGATGTAAAAATAAACCTAAAGTTAGGTAAATGCTAAGTGGTTCAGATATTTTTATTTTGTAACTTTTCTCTGTATAGCAGATATATTAATTAAATGTATGGATACTTCCTCTACATGTCCTGAATCCTTTCAAAAAGACTGTGAGGATTAGAAAACAAATTTTAACCTATAAACTAGTTTGCATGCAATCAATTTAATTAAGATCAACAGCTAAAAAGGAAGGGAAACCAGGAGATAGTGGAAAAGTTCTCAAAGATCAGCCACCCATCTTTTTACGGGTGGTGTTTGTGGTGTGAGATCATACTTCCTTCCACAGAAGCCCAGTGCATATTCCTTGAATTGTGAGGAATAGGAGCATTTGGTCTCTATTGGTTATCTCTTATCATGAATCCAGTCACAAAATCTGAATGTGAAACATCTAGTTAGGTCACTTAATCTATGTATCTCCAGATACAGGGCTTTTCTCTTTGGCCAGGTCTGCCCTGTAGAGCAGGAAGAGACAACTGTATACATAATTCGTTGTTTTTTAAGGAGAGAAACACAGTTGACAAGCTAAAAGAAAACAGTGGTGATTGCCAACGTATTCCCCTATCTGGGTTATGGAGATGGTAGAACTAGAGTGCCTGTAAATGTGTAGAATTTTGGGCACGTTTCTGGGTTATTTTTAGTTAAATAAGATGAAATTCTGCCTGTTTTCAATAAGAATAGAAGCTGTCCTGCTGGAAACCATATTCTGCATTTGATTTCCTTTATTGTTTCATTTGCTAGTCTCAATCTGCATGTGAGTTCATGTGACAGCACTGGGGCTGAGGAGAAAAGAATGAGACTCTATAACCAGGAGAATTAAGACTCAGAGGCAGTCTCCCTTTATAAAAAAAAAATAAACCTGGACTTGTAGAAATTCTGCAGTTTCTTCTATTTACAATGTGAAGTCTGTAGACTTTTCGTATCAGAAGAACAATTCTTGAGAAACTTCGTCTAAGTAAGTATGATTTATCAAAAAAGTATATATTTCAGAAGGTGATTGTTCTCTAAAAGAAGCTTCCCAGGGAGTCCAGAGTAGTGTCATTTAACTGGACAAATCCATACCTTCCTCATGCCTCTTAAAGTTTTCACTGATCCCAAGTCAGCCTGCCTCTTGGTAACCTTAGACACTTTGAAAATGACGATATTTTTGTATTGACTATTCTCTGCTATTCCCCTCTCTTGTGTAGACCCCAACAATGCCTTGGTGCTGATGTGACAAAGCATACATCTCTAGAAAAAAATTAGCTATTCTTAATGACTAGTCTCACCGCAGACCAGGTGCACACAGCATGTAACATTTATTTACAGTGAATGTCTTTTTTGTTTTAACAGTTAATTCCTTGTGACTGATTAACATTTTCTAGCAGTAGAATAAGGTGACCATATATCCAGTTTCCTTCTTAATCATCATTGTTGTCTTCTCTTCCTTTTTTCTAGTGCAGTTTTAATTCAGCTGAATTTGTTTTTTTCCCATTTGTAACTGATAGACTGCTTTCAGCGTGCTGACTGTAGAATTTCTTTTGGTAAGCTGCCTGGTTTCTCTCTAGAGCCTGATGTAAGGTCTTCAAAGTAAGATGAAGAGTTGTTTGTTCATTTATTTATTTATAAACAGTGCCATCAGGAAGGGCAGATGGGTTTTTTATTACATAGACCCAGACTTTCTAGTTCAGGTCTTCCAAAGATGTAGGCTTATGGCACCTTTTTTTCAATAGAAACAGAATTTTCCCATTAGTTTTAGAGGGATCATCTGCTAGAATGCAAGAATCAGCAAAGCTGCTGTCAGTTAATGTTTTCCATTGCTGGTCTTATTAATTGATTACTGATTTATATTTCACAGAGAAATGCAGAATAATCTGGAAAAGTGAGGATGCTCTGTGGATTATCCGTCATCACAAAGGTTGGAAGTGCACTGGAAAAATACTCTGGAGCAAGCATAAGAAATACTTACTGATTAAATATTGCTGTCTACCATTCATCTACAGTCAAACTCAACAAATGTATCTCACGAAAAGTACTCAAATGTTTGATCTCAGTCTCATTATACTTAATAAAAGCTTTTCTTGATACAAAATAGGACTAATGGTTGAAGTTGTGTTAGTTTGAGGTAGAATGAAGTCTTAATTCAGATCTCCAAAATGTAGCTGATGAAAGTTTGCAAGGCCATCACTAGTCATCAGGCATTTAGCTTTTCCATTTAGAAGTCTAGAATTGTCTATGTAAATAAGTGATGCCCTGCTGTCTCTCTGATGCAGGAAAAAATATTTCTCAAGGAGAGTGACTGAGGGACAACAGGTATGATTTGAAGGCATGATTGGGCAGAATTCAGTTGCTGAGCTGCATTTAGGCAGACGAAAATGATCAGCAGAGTCAGAAATAAAATTTTGATCTCCTCACTCCTAGTTATATCTTGGTTGTAACACCAAGGCTTGTCTGATGCTATTATTATCTTTTTCCTTTTTTGTAGAATACAATGTACACAATATTACAAATACAGTCCAGCTTAAAAGATTAAACCAAATAATTTTAGCTTTAAGATACTGATACATTTATTTACATCTCCACTATAATGAAAAGACTGTATAGTACAGGAATCAACTGCCATAATGGAGAGGTTTACATGTTTTAAAGCAGCCCTGTGAATCTTTTAGAATTGCTGGAGAAAATGAAATACAGAGCTAACATATGGGCCTAATCCAGCAGCTGCAGAAATGAGTGGGTATGCTGGCAACACACTTTTGACCAGAGAGCGAGTTCTGCCTAAGGAAACTATAAAACCAAATTAAAAAAAAGTTTGGAAATGCTACTGAGAATTGCAAGAAAGAAACATAGAAAATAGCATATTAGAAGTGAAGCTAGAAGCACTGTATACGCATCAGATTTATTTGCAAAAGTAAGGTGGAAAATAAATATCTACTGAGGATGGATAGTGCAATTCTGAGCTCCAAATAAGGCCTCTCAGTGAACTGTTTTCTTAACTTTTTTTAAAAAAAGAGAATGGGGATTTGTTGAAAGTATATTTTTAAAGAAAAAAAAAAAAAAAAAGACAAGTCCAAATGCTGTATCTGTGGAGAAGTATTTAAAAGATCAAAATATCACATTTCCTTTAGGCAGTTCTGCAAAGTGCCTGGCTTTCCAATTTTCTTATCAAATCAGAGCAAATTTAAACAACCAAACTCAAATGGAAAGATTTTGAACTAGTTGAAAGAAAAATTCTTGTTGGATCCCAAACCCCATATTTGACTCATAAACATACATGCAGTTTTGAATTTTCAGACTAAGTTTGGGTAAAATATTTGCAGTGCCTTGAAGATTGTGAGAAGTGGAAGAAAAAAAATTACAATGTTTTCAGTCTGGCTTAAAACAACACTATATGGGCTATTTGTGCGCTAAATATGTATTACCTTAATCCTAGATGACAAAATGAAACTACTAAATTTGTTTTATTTAGACTGTGATATTTATCAAAAAGATGATAAAGACTAGTTATAAAACTTGAATAGAAGTACGTGTTTTACACTAAGTGTTATTGAGTCTCAAAGATGTAATGATATCTTTATTTACTGTAATGTCTAGGAGGGAATTAAAGGTTTTACAATTATTTTGACCATTGCACTTAAATAGAAATGAGAATGTATAAATTTTTTGTAAGAGTAAACCAGATGGAGGTACTATAATACAGTTGCAATTTTGTCTGTGTTAATTCCTCTTTAAAAACCTGAATCTCTACCTCATTACCTAACATTAATGAATTCATGCCACACAAGGTTCAGCTAAAGGAAACAATAAAGAAATAAATTCACAAACTAAAGCAATAATGAAATTATCATCTGAAGAAAAAGCTTACAAGAGTCACCATGTCTAAAGGTACAGGAATAATTGGTTATATGGATCACTGCTCCTGCTGTGATGTATCAGAAATCACTGGATCAGTCTCATACACACAAATCCCTGGAGCAAGCGTGACTAGCAGAACAATTGCTTTCCTGCAAAAAAAAAACAACCAACCCTGAGAACATTTGTCTCCATCCACTGGCAGTTTCATAAATAATGTCATGTCTTCAAAACATGTGGATGAAAATCTTTCATTTTAGACTACATTCAGATACTCTGTTACCTTATAAAACGTCTGCAGTTAACTTTAGCAATACAGGTCATAGTTATGGTGGATACCAAAACCAGAAAACATTGTAAATACATAAAGAGGGTGAGAAACATTGTAAGTGGGTGGGACTGACCTTGGAGATGACTGTCCCTTCTTTTCATTTCACTGATGCCAGTAACCTCCTGATTTAGGCACCAAGCTATGTACTGAAGTTAGAAGGAGAAATCCAGACTTGGCCTTCTTAACTTAGATGCTAAATGTGAAGGCTGTAAATATGAACTGACATCCCAAGATTGCTGGAATGCGTCTGGGTTTGTATGTGGGAAAATGCTGCTTTAGCTCCTAAAGAAAACTGGAGCTGAGAATGACCATTCAAGCGTTGTTCATCATTAGTGCACAATATAGACAAATATTCCTTCCTTCACCAGAACCATTACCTTCTGTCTTACAGGGCATGCTCAAAACCACGGGCTCACAGAGGCCTCTTCGGTGTTCTAAAGTTACAAGATTTGCATTGGAAATGCTTAAATGTAATTTGCTTTTACAAATCTCAGGTCTGTTAGAAACTCAAATTGAAAAGACGGTTCCATGTGCCTACAAATAGAAAAGGAAATAGCTCAGAACAAGCAGAAGGAGTTAGTTTTCATTAAAAGTCAGGGCAAAGTGCTCACTCCATTTCACAACTCTCCCATGAACTGGAAGAAACAGTTTTTGTTTGTCAGTAATGTGAGAAAGGAGGCTGAGTGCTTTTTTACAATAGCCATTTAGTCAAAGCTGCAGAAGGTAGTCAAATCATTAATACTCATGATTTTTTTGAAAGGTCGGTGACTGACTCATTAGTAAGTTATATGCCACTTGTGTGAGTTCGTGTTGGACTTTTCTTACCAGAGGTGTAGAACAGCATTGTAAGTATTCGCTGAGACTGATTTACACTTTTGTTACACTATGCTTGTGTCCCAGTGGGAACCCCTTTCTAGTGAGTGTGTAATGTAAAAATATCAATCAGCTAAACACAATTTAATTTTAACACTGTTCCTTCAAGGCTCCATAAATATCTATAGATTCAAAAGGTCATGGAAGGGTTGTTTAAGATGTAAATTACATACCTGCTGGCAATTTTAGCATAATTTTAAAAATAGCTATAAAAGGCTTGTGATGAGGAGGGTACAAAGAAGCCTAAAGGATTTTCTTGAGTGCTTGTATTTTGTTTTATTTTGTGTAAAAGACTGAAAGTATTGTTTACCATCTCAGTGGTAGTAAAGACTGGCAATAAAAGCCATTGCAGCATTCAAAAATTGACAATTAGTTCAACAAGTAATTTTTGTTTGTTTTTTTCTTTTTTTTTTAATATTTTTAACAAGCATGTGATAAACAAGGGAGCAACGAAAGAGGCTGACGAGATAGAAAGAGCTAAAATGAACGGTCAGTCAAAACTTTATGCAGTCCGTTTCTCTTTTGCTGCTGCTATTTATCATAGAATCATAGAATAGTTAGGGTTAGAAAGGACCTTAAGATCATCTAGTTCCAACCCCCCTGCCATGAGCAGGGACTTCACACACTAAACTATGTTGCCCAATGCTCTAATTCAGAAATAAAGGGGACTTGTCTCCCTCTCTCTCCCCACTCCCAAGCTAGAGCAGAACATACAGATTGTTATATCACCCTGTGTTTAACAACTGCACAGAAACCCCAAGTTGATTTTTATGGTATATCATTAATTTTAATGTAGAAAGCTTCTTTATCTCTCTAACAGTAAAGTGACCCCTGATTTTCCCCATTCACTCAGGCCTGTGTCAGCTATTCCATATGAAGGTAAGGATGCATTTAAAATTCATTGCTATCATGCACAGATACCTGAGGTACTACAGCCGTCCTATGATCTTATAAGGTGGGCACACTAGCATGTCGTATACTAATGTGGTTTTAGAGAGGATTGGCTGCCTTTTAGTTCCACAATCATATATTTTTCTGATTTACATTCAGCTCTTATACACACTTTCTGCAGAAGCACTACAT